>NC_060166.1:19340776-19434089 GCF_021292245.1 Micropterus dolomieu | reverse complement strand
AAGGTGTCAATGGTCGTCTTTTGGACAGCTGTCAAGTCAGCAGTCTTCCCCATGATTGTGTAGCCTACAGAACTAGACTGAGAGACCATTTAAAGGCCTTTGCAGGTGTTTTGAGTTAATTAGCTGATTAGAGTGTGGCACCAGGTGTCTTCAATATCAAACCTTTTCACAATATTCTAATATTCTGAGATAATGATTTTGGGGTTTTCATTAGTTGTAATAATCATCAAAATTAAAAGGAATGAACACTTGAAATATATCAGTCTGTGTGGAATGAATGTATACATTATACAAGTTTCACTTTTTGAATGGAATTACTGAAATAAATCAACTTTTTGATGATATTCTAATTATATGACCAGCACCTGTATATATTTAGGATGGTGCCAGCACTGCAGAAAAGGATCAGAGGAAGAAATGTGTGTTAGCGTTGTATTTAAGAGGGTCATTTGGCATATAGAGAACAATGTTTGTCAGAACAGACCCAAAGGCAAAGAGAGACATTTTGTGAGGGTGCAAACAGAGAGAGAAAATAATTGGAAAGTAAATGATGTGCATGCATGTGCATGTATGTGCCTTCCGGCGTATGTGTGTGTAAATTAATTAGAAATCAAAAGAATAAGCTGACAAACCCAGTGCCTCTTTGGCACAGTGACCTTTTTAGGCGAAGTGAGGCAAGACAAGAGGACGAGAAAAGGAGACATTGAGTGAAACTCGACTGGAGTGTAAAAGGCAAACTGGGTGACCCTTGTTCTTCAAACCCCTGAGGAGGGAAGCAATTACTTTTGAGGCAACAACGCTCTGTGTACACATACATAAGCCCAAACACATACACCAAACATGAGCAAATCGGATCCTTATTCTGACTTGTCAGTGCTTTTACACAAAAGGTCAAGTCTTGAATAAAAGAAACTTTGATATCAGTGTCAATTGTGTCCTTTTGAGCATCCACATTTGAGTGACTCTCTCTCACAATCCATAACATACACTCTTTCACCAAACTCTTTTTCTACAAGCAGACTAACATGAGGATCGGTTGGAACAGTGCGTAATTAAACACAGACTGCCACTTAATGAAAGATAAAAAACAATTATGGTAATTTGTAAAATGACTTGTGTCACGCAGCAATCATGGCATTTCAAAAAGTATGTATTTTTGTTTGGATCCAGATTTTGATTTTGCTTGCAATCACTGTCTTGCAAGTGCGTGCAAATGCCTTCCTCTGTTTACAATTATGCAAATGTTTGTGCTCTGTGTCTGCATGCATCTCTGCATGTGCTTATTACCCCTTTCCGCAGCCCTCTGGCCCTACCACCATGAAGGGCTGCCTGTGCTGAGTCGTGAGCCAGGGGGAGAAGTAGTGCAGGCCTCTCTGCATGTCTGGAGTCTCAATAACAGGCAGTGTGTGCGTATGAGAGAGCTGTTCCAGTGTGAGACCCTCGGGACGCTGGAATGTATAGGCTGCTAGTTGGCCATTGTCAGAGTCATAGTAGGTATCTAGTGGTTTTTTGGTGTCTGGTGGGCTTTCCCTGGCCCAGCTCAGCAACTACAGAAGGACAGAGAAATAAGAGCACACATTAAAACCAACATTGTTATCTTTCTGAGTCGTGGCATTACAGAAGTGTGCAAATCCAGCATTAGTACTTGAATGATGACTTGTCCTTCTATTTCTTATCAGCTAAAGTTGAGAAGACTATAAGGTTGAGACATGAATAACATTCCGATCCTAAAATTAAACTGCCCTTAAGGTCGTCCTCTGACCACACAAAAACACAGGGGTCCTCACCTCTTTGGCAAACTCCTGTCGTGTTTTGAGGTTGAGGTTTCCTCCCAAACCTCTAAGAAGACCAATGATGAATTGACCTCTCTCTGTCACAGCGTTGAGGTGTGACAAACCATTGAACACTGTACCCACCAGACTAGTCTCCACCACAAAGTCATTCTGATGAAAGAAGAGAAGGGGTGATGCAAGTGTGAATTAAAAATCTGTGATTTTGGAATAAAGGGGGTGAAAACAAGATAAATCCTGTATATGAGTGTTACTTAACGAAACATCTTCTATCCAGTGAACCTGCTGATTAGTCCCAAGTGATTTTTGTCCCTTACAACGTCAGCAATTAAATCCAGTATACTTATCAAAGCAGAGTTGCTTTACATGGTTGAATACAAATGAAGATTGAATACAAATGAAAGATGAACATTTCAAGACATGCAAATGAAATCAAGCAATTTAAAATTACATAAAGTCAAAAGATATAAGATTCTGCAACAGTGAAACAGTTCAAATGGACATACAAGACAAGATATAAATGGAGGGATGCACTAAAATTAATATAAGGCTGCTTTGCTGTTATGTCTTGAGAAGTGATTTAAAAAGATCACCGAACCTGCAAACCTCAGGTTCTCAGGCTGGGTGTTCCAGAGCTGAGGGGCTCTAACTGCAAAAGCCCGGTCACCTTTGGTCTTGAGCCGGGACTTACGAACAGCTAACAGAGCCCTGCCCGAGGATCTAAAGCTGTGTTCTGGCTCATAGGGGAGCAGCAATTCAGCAATGTAGCTGCGAGCAGAACCATGAAGTGCTTTAAAAGTGATCAGTAAAATTTTTAAATCAACTCTAAAACTTACAGGTAACCAGTGAAGGGAAGCTAAAACAGGACTGATGTGATCTTGTCTTCTAGTGTTAGAGTGGCTGGGTTTTGTCCTAGCTGAAGTCGTGAGATAGGTTTTGAACAACATTTGTAACACGTTTTTCAAAAGAAAGGTCACAGTCAAACATTACACCCAGGTTTCTGGGTGCAGGTTTGATGTTTGTAGCTAGGGATCCAAGATGTTTTTGTAAACAAAATGGGACTTCATCAGCATAATAATTGTACTGGATCTTGTGAACAAGTATGATATGGCCCAGTGGCAAAATAATAATATAAAAGGGGCCAATAATGGAGCATTGAGGAAAACAAAAGGTTAAAGCTTGTGCAGACTACACGACTTTCAGCATCGGCCGATGGCCGTGCTGTTCACAGTCTTTGTGGCGTTCACACCACATGACTGATCGTTGACAGCGGGTCTCCAAACCACTTTTTGTCAAGAAAACATACGTGAAATGTGAAAAGGGAAATGACGTGAACCTACACACAAAACAGCTGTTGTTTGTTATTATAAAGATAGCAATTATAAAGACAAAGAGTATGGGTGAAAGAATGGATTAACACACGCAGGTAAGCAGGAATTGTCTGAGCTACAGAGAGAGCTGGAGGTGAGTAAAAAGTGTTTTGCAGTGAAAAAGTAGCTGCCTACTCTGCCAGCTGACTGCTCTCAATGGCTGTATGTAGATGTCGAGTCAGCCAACTCTTACAGATATTTGGCATGCTAGATATCTGGCTGACGTCAGCGATGTGTCAGAAATGTGTCATGAGCCGTTTTGATGCGTCGTTACATAACGACTGGCGACGGCTGATCAATCACTGATTTAACCCTGATCACAGCCCGATGGTCGCTGAGCTATCCGACTGGCAAATCGGGCTAAAAATCGTGTAGTGTGAACTAGGCTTTAGAGGGGCCACAGAAGAGGAGGCATTTCCCATAGCTAGGGAGAAGGATCTGTTTCATAAAGCCTATCTAGAGCTGTGTCCTTGATGCCAACACACTTTTCAAGGCAATTCAATAAAATTGAATCGACAGGGTCAAATGCTGAGCCAAAATCAAGAAGGATAAAAATTTAGCAATCACCAGCATCTGCAGTAAGTAAAAGGTCATTAGTAACTTTGATAAGTTTCAGTGCTGTAACCTGAATGGAAACAAGATGAAAATTTATCATAGATGTCATATTTTTCATAAAAGAAATCAAGTGTATGTAGACAGTCTTTTCTAAAACTTTAGGAAAATATGGTAATTTAGAAATAGATCTAAAAAATTTTTAAATCATTCGGTTTAAAGTGAGGTTTCATTAGCAGGGGATACACTACCGCGTGCTTCAACAGAAACAAGGCTGAAATGGAACAGTTTTCAAGCCAACCTATAGAAGTAGTAAAGGTTACCTGTTTGAGGACCCAGTCCAGGGCTCGTTGGAAGTAGTCTCCCAGCCAGTTTTCTAGGTTACTGCCACACCCCTCTGGCTGACCCCTCAACCACGACTTCAACAAAGCACCCACGTCAATGTCCTCATCACTAAAGATAGTGGGAAAAGGGAGGATGTAAAAAGAAACTGCGAGACAAGCTATTTGGAAAAGATGTAATTTATAAAACCTTGTCTGCATTAGCTAACTGACCTGAGAAAAATCATGCCCATGCGGGATATAGTGGCTGGTGAGGCACAGCTAAGGTCGTGAGTCTCAAACAGGAAGTTAACATTGGGTCCGAATTGGATGCGTTCTCCACTAGGCATGGTTAACAGCCGATTATCATCAAGAACAGAGTTCAGACTCTCAATCCACTCTGGGTCGATGTCGCCGTCACACACAATCCAAGAGCTTACCTCTAGAAAACACACCAAAAAAACACATGTACATTTATACTTTAGATACATACAGCAAGAACTTTCCAGTTTAAGCAGACTTCATCCTTGTTGTCAAAAGTCAGCAAGACAGACTATCAGTGACCTATTTGCACCATTTGAGTGGCGTCTGCTTCTTACCCTGTGGTTCTCTGACCACATTCCTGGCACTATGTGTGAGGACGCCATCAGCCCATTCTCTGGTGTCCATGTCTATATGTCCCAGCAGCTGTTGTCTGGGCATGGCCTTAGGATTCATTGTGTACTGCTTTACCTACAAAAACACAACATTAGTTAAAGATGGCACCCAAGATTGGGGAAAGTTTTTTTAACTGACCCATAAACTCTCGAATAAATGCTTGTAATACTCCTTTATTTGCTAAACAACACTGGAAACCAAGCTGTACACAATGTACGTCTACATTTTGAATGAAAATCCAGGTAGGCGATTTGTCTTTTATTCACCACTTTGCCTGTCTTGCTGAGAGCAGCCCTAAGCATCCTCCAGAGTGTAGACTTCCCCGCTCCACTTGGCCCTACGATGACTACTCCCATCCGTTGTCTCAGCTGTTCATTCAGCTCCAGTGCCTTCTTCAGCTACGCAGAGATGGAAACACATTTATGATTTTTCCACCATCTTTCTAACAAACCATCCAACTGTTGTCTCAGTGTTAATGTTAAAGACTTTTTGCAGTATCTATTGACCCCAAACACTGACTGAAGAGTTCACATCATGTATCATTTAATAACAATAATATGTCTATAATTGGCTAATAAATAGATGTCTTTTTACACACGCACCTGGCTGGGTATAAGTTCAAGTCGCGCTTCCTTGTAGACTTGTTCCAGTGCATGCATTAGAATCTGGTCCTCCACATCGGTGAAATTAACCCCAGAGAAGACATCTCTGACCAGAGCATCAAACCGGGAGCTATCGGCAAACGTCAGCTTGGACATGGTGTTCAGTCTCAATGCCTGCACCACCAGACTACTCTCCTGAACTGCAAGCAGATGAAAAAGATTAATTTTATTTCCATTCTAATTTGAAATAGAATAGGCATGTAAAAAAAGACTATAAGCAGAAAGAGAATCAAAGAAATTATACAAGCTTGGTGATCTTGTCCAGGCATTATTGCATTGCACATGCCCGTTGTAATAAAAGTGTTAATTACCAAAGCCCATCATGATTTAAGTGAGTTTGTCAATACTTTTGTTCTCTTCGCCAATGACTCTGGCCGTCCCCGCAGGCACAAATGTGGTGTTTTTCACACAGCGGGGGGGGGGGGACAGACTTGGCCAGACTACACACACAGCCAAACACAAGAAAACCTTGGGGACTCATCCCCAGACAGGAGGTGCATGTAGTGTGTGTGTGTGTGTGTGTCTGTCTGTCTATTGGACAGATAAAGGGCAGGTTGTGGAACAGTATGATCTGAAAGAGAGAGAAAGTTGTGGGTTCAAGAAAGGCAGAGGGGAAATGAAGAGAGAGATGGGGGGGGGGGGGTACTGAAAAGCAGAGACATGAAGGGGAAATGAGGGGTGAGAAACAGAGGGCAGCGAAGGGGAACGTGTGGGACTAGAGTGGCATCGACAGCCAGGTATCATAGAGAGAGCTAACAAGAGGTCAGAAGGAGTTGGGAAGGAGGCGGGGAAAGAAGTACTGAAGAGGTAAACAACAGAACTCTGGCAGAAATGTTTGGAAACGAGAGAATGGAAAGGACAAAAGTACAGACAGTGAAAAGTGAAAAGCCCAAGGGAAGAAAAGTTTTCAAGGGGAGCATTTAGGCTAAATGTCAATTGATGGTGTGTCTGTATTATATGATTATCAGGGCAAGGACAACAGCAGGTGTATAGAGAAAGTGCTGGTCAATAGAACCTTTTGATGTTCAAGTACACTATTGCATAGTGTCACTCAAAAAGTATTTAAGAGATATCCATACATAGAGACACAGATTATCAAAACATTTTGTAGTGTGACCATGTTGGATAAAAGGATAAGCATCTCCAAACCAGCCGAATTTTCACTATCACCTTATCCTCTAATCCTTTTCTGTCAGCTCTACAGCTTTTTATCTCTGAGGTCAGAAGCTTACTTTCGGAGCAACAGTTGCAGCACTTCTCAGGGGACACATTTTAGAGACACCTTGACCAAATAACTAGAAAGTAAGTTTTCAGATTATTTACTTTTTGTGATCAATTGGAATTTTATAAGCAGTAAATATAGCACAGTCAGTCTGACTTTCTGACTGTTAAATAATTAATATGTGAATATGAGTAACTGATCTTATTTCGATGTTAAATGTTGATATGTTGATAAACTTCAATTATCTTTTGGCACTGTGCAGCATGTTATATTATATGACGGTACAGTAATGACTATTCTGCCTATATACTATTTTGTGGTATATTTACTTCTGATTTGTTAAGCAGACTGTCACAAGCCAGAAGAAGCAGATAACTTTAACGTCATTATTGACTGAATAATTTGGTTTCTGAACCACTAAGCAGAATGTTCAAAGATTTGATCTCATCGGGTGGCTGACGTTCAAATCAACAGTGACTTTAGAGGTTATATTAGCTTTCTAGGGGTGTTTTGGAACTAACTCAATGTCACTGATTTGATGGCTCATGTCCTGGAGTCAGCTCTAACATATAAATTAGGTATCTGGTAAATTGAATGATCCTGCTTTTCTGATGGTGATAATTTTTTGTGGAGTTATGAGGCAGTAGCCTGATGCAGGCTGTAGTTACCACTGGTGGGTTAGCATATACAGACTTTAGATATCTGAACTGGGCTCGTCTATAAATGTTTACCATGTATTTTGACTTCCCTGAAACATTAAAATAGCACAAAATAACAATATCATATGTACAAATGCATTAGCCTTTCCAAACTAAACTATCTCAGACATGTTTGAAACATTGCTGTATGTAAAGTGGAAGTTCAGTCCTCTGTGTGCATTTATGTTACTTGATGGACTTCTGCTTTATTACTGTATTATTTTTTTCTACCTATGAAGCATGAATTAATTCTTATACTGAGTGCTGAAGACATATTAAACAGACAATGTCAGTTTTAGTAGCTCTTATTGTCATCAGTTGTCAATACTGACACTAGAAGATCCTTAGAAGACCTTTTCAGTGACACACTTTGGGTAATTCGTGTAGAATGATGGCTCATCGATTATGTGTGTTTTATGCTGTCAAAAGGATTAACTGACTGAGAACATTACAGTTTTTAGTAGAACTAGTCTAATAATGGATTTATGGATGGCAATAAGTCATAAGGAATTGCAGTATAGACTTGCCAAACTAGGTTTGAGGTAAATTAATTATTAGTTTGTACACCCGAGACAACTCACTTAATTTTACACTGTAAAATGTCCCACTCGGTTTGTGTCTTGGTCACAGTGACAAAACAATATCTCAGGGCTCTTTATCAACATTGTTTGTTTATGTTTTGAGTTTATGTAAAAAAAATACCATATTAATATTGCCCTAATTATCCAGTAACGGTCTGGCAATAGATTTTATGGGTTACCATCACTAAATCACTGTCTTAGTTGCTGAAAAAGATTGTGCCCTGCCTAATACAACAAAGATGTACATTTGCAGTAAGCTGTTGACCAGATTAACATCTGTGGCAGGATCATTCAAGTATGTCATGGAGGGATGAGAGCTTCTCTTCTTATTTTTGTTTTCAAGACCAGATGATTTCTCTGATTAGCACAACTGCAGACAGGAAGTGAAATCACCTGGTATTATATTTGGCTAGAATGAAAACATGAAATTTTTTGCCCTGGTTGTAGATCCCAGCATGTTGCAGTGTAATGCAATCAATACATCTTGTTGCTCTACATTAGGCACCCACTGTCTTGTAACTATCGTGTCACACTCCACTATTGGAAAAGTAAAAATACCTCAAAGAAATATCATACCTTAAAATAAAAAAAAATAGCCAGAGGGGGTCTTACTTGTGTCCTTGTCATGACTCCTCCTCTGTTGCTGCAGGAGACTGCCACAGGCCTTCAGCACTGTCTTCAGAGCACGCAAACCCCAGTCATAGTGCTGCTGCGGAGTCAACAGCTCCCTGGACACACAAATAGAGTCCCTTTTTCACACATACACACTGTATTACTGGGTGTGCTGCTAATGGGTTTGGAGGTAGATGATTGAACTTATCCACATAATCAATATATTGCAATAGACTGTAGTGGCAGTATAGGTAATTTAAAATAAATTCAACACCCAACAGCATGATTCTGTTTTGAACACACACACACACAAAAAACACTTAGTGAACCACACAGACAAAAAGACCTGATTGGTGAAACAAGTCACATACACACTGTATAACTAGTAGTGGACAAAAGTTTACGGAAAGCTTCATAAATCTTAAATTCCTACTCCCTCCAACCTCAAAAACAAAAAGACTTAACCTCCACACATTTCTACCTGGCCAGGTTGAAGATTGCAACCAGTTTGCGGCCCAGTATTTCTCCATTTTTAAAGCCCTCAGAGTAGAGGATGACCTCAGCAATGAGCTCATTGTCAGGTCTGCTCATGGCCACAGGCCTGAACAGCTGCTTTAGGTTGTCTGGAAGCTTCTGTCTGCCTCCGTACCCTTTCCCGGCAGGGTTCAATGTGATGAACACCCCAGAGTTCGGGTCCAATTCCACCTGGAGGATGAAGAAGGAGAATAAGAAAATTAATTACATTAAATTAATACGTGTGTTTTAAACTGGCATGAACATAGTTTCATCGACTGCTTAAGGATTTATGACCCAACCATTTCTCCCACAATGGATGAATAAATAACAGATTAATTTATTTACAGACTAATTTGATAGAAAGGCAAGGAAAATGTTGAAGGTAAAAATCTTGCAATGTGCATGTTTTAAGCATGTCTGTATATAAAAGCCAGCGAATTAAACAGGAAAAAGATAAAATTATCGAGAAAGATCTGAAAAAACACGTTTTGTCGTATTTTCTGACCTCCTTCCCCAGCAGATCACATGTGTTCTTGTGATGTTTAAGGGAGTCTTGAATGGCCTGAATCTGCATGGAAACTGCAGATAACACTGCCTCCTCCAAGCGGTTAAACTCATCAAAGCAGCCCCATGCTCCACACTTCACCAAGCCCACAAAGATTCGTCCCATAGACTTCACGTCGATACCCTAAAAAAAACAGGCAGTTGTTCACAATTACTAGTCTTGTTCTTTGTGTGCTTGTGTCTGTGGTAACAAGCTGAAAGATCAGAAATGATTATAAATGCATACCAGGGCATATGTTTAATTTCAGAAGTGTGTAGCTCTCAGGTTTAACACTGCTTCCAATACATTATATTAATGATCACTCTCTAAGAGTATTTTCATACCTCATCACAGTTGAACACCAACACCTGGCGTCCAAACAGCCCCCCCAGGGCTTTGACCGACTCTGTCTTGCCTGTACCAGCGGGCCCATAGGGGTTCCCCCCAAGCCCCATCTTCATGGCCTGGGTCAGAGTCAGGTAGCACTTATCAGTCAGTGGAGTGTGCACCAGCTTAGCTGCGTTCCCCTGGGAGAAAGGAGAGGGAGGATGGAGAACAAAGTAAGCGATAAAGTCAGCAACCAAGAAACAGACAGGAGCAGTGAGATGGCCAGACAGAAGGAAAGATATGGGGAGTGAGGGAAGGGCATTGGGGCACAACAGAGGGGGCAAGAAGCCAGTGGAGGATAAAGGCAGACAAGATGATGGATTAAGAAAGGAAGGAATGAAAAGCAAATGAAGGACAGGTGAAGAAAATGAGTGAGACTAAGTCTAGCTTGTGTTTTTTGAAATGAACTGCAGAAGGGAAATAAAGAAAGGTCTCTTCAGTGCTCCTCATCTCTGCATAAACAGTGCCCCCAAAAGGTAAATTACGAGAAGTTCAATTCTATTCCTAGAACATAAAAAAAGATTAACTGTAGCCCAAGAAACATCAGTGTGTGGTTTGGAGGGTTAATTTTCTCAATTAATAAAAATGATTGTATCCAACTTAATCTGCATTCCAACACACCTGGTATTCATATGTATAGCTGAATTGTGCATCCACCATTTGTATGAGGCAGCATTTATCTGTTCCCATGTAGAAGCGGAGCTGCTTCTTCCAGGCCCAGGCATCAGGGCTGGTAACTCCTGCCTGGTTAAGTTGCTTCACCACACTAATGTTGTGGATAATGTCCAGGATCAAGGCCTTCAGCTTCAGCTGCAGGACACTGGACTCTGTACAGAAAAACGTGCATGAATATCAGGGTGGCAGGATTGGTAAAGTTACGCAAATAACAAATTTGATCATAAAAGAGGATTTTTGTAGATGTAACATAAAGTATTCAACAAGAAAAAACATATTTGGTATTTGTAATAAAAAAAGATACATATATACTTAAGTAAACATTAACTTTTGTATTATCAAATATTTACACAGTGCTGTACGCCTCTTTAAAGTCAAATGACTATAGCAAAAACTTGTATATTTTTCTGTCTCCATTTTCTTGATCAATTGCATTGAATTATATGTAAGACTTTTTAACATTAACATTTACTTAACTTAACATTAACTCAATATTAACCCCAAGTCATTAGAAAACCCCACCAGGTGCTTTGCATTGAATAGATGATGGGCTTTTATTGTAAGCAGACAGAATGGCAATAGCTTTTATGTTACCATAAAACAGCAGATTTTGTCCGTTGTAAGGAAAGCTGTTTAAAGTAAAAATGCAGAATTGTATCGACTGGTGAGGAGAATAAATTGGACCAGTCACTGTGTAAACGTACCCAAATATCTCAGGTGAAATTTTTTAACAACAATCTAGAAACTGATATTTTGAAAACTGGCACACTGATATTCTGGAAAGTCAATATCACCAACCTCTACTGGCTTTACTGTCATGAACGACTGCACAAAATGCAGAAATATGCACTTTGGAAAACAGTGTCATTGTTACTAACTTTTGTGACAGCCCTAATTATTTAGTACCCTCTGTAGTTCAAGAAAAGCGCAGTCTTACAGCTGAGCAAAAGATGAAAACGACAAAGAAAACAGAAAGGAATAATAAAAAAAGTATAATACATTCAGTTTACTGTTTGAGTAGTGCATATATTAAACAACTTGCATTCTAAATTTTGTATAATTGAAGGTTCCTGTCTAAATATGTTTATATATGCATACAAATATGCATACATAAAAAGGACTTTACTTATGGCCCATATGCAGTATAAATCCAGCAGGGCTATAGTGAGGGAGTACTTTTCATTCATCTTCTCTCTGGGTTACTTTTCTACATATATCTCTGAAGTTGGGATTTCATATTGTAAATTACAGTGGGTCCAACTCTTCTATGCTAGGTAGATGCTTTGAATGCTGTGTGTGTAGGAATGCATCAGTGATGTCAGCAGAAGCGTAAAAAAATACCTTGCCAAATGTACACCATTCTGTCTCATCTCTGTGCCAAAGGGGAGAAAGCTCCCACTCCCCGCATGGGTTTATGGCTCATTTATGTAGACTGAGTAATTAGATAATCCTTCTTGCCATTACTTTAGCTCAGAGGTTTTCAAAGTGGGAGGCGGGCCAGTTTAGCTAGCTAAAGTTTAGCTGATTTAATTAGTACTGCTGCTTCCAAAGCCTCTTCAGCCTACCTGCTTGTTTAAAGCAGGCCAGTAATTTCATGAGATGTTATCATGGAAAATAGTGCTATTTCAAGTGTGGTGGGTGGTAGAGTTTTGGATGTAAGACAAAATGACAGTCACAAAATGCACATTATCTGAAAATTTAATAGCCTTCTTCACAGTGCCATACTGAAATATCAGTGTCAAAAGTTATAAATCTAGGTAAACGATAAAGAAAATTTGGCCCCACTAACACTTTATGCAAGTGAAACAAGCATTGCTTTCATTGAGACATTTTCATAAGACAAAAATTTGGAATTTTGCAGTAATGTCCCGTGAAATGATGCCACCACCACGGCTATGAAAGAGATTTTCATCTCATGCATGAATAAAAAACCTTCATTTAACTTTAAAAGTCCTTTTTACAAATTCAAGTTCTGTAACTCCTCTGTCATGCTTTATGCAGCCATAAATTCAGCCCCAAGTCATTAAATTAGCCTGCCAGCTACAGCATCTGCAGCTTTAAAGGGTGCTGGCCCTCTACAGCCTCTTGTATCTGACTGGCTATCAAGAGATTCACACAAGAGAAGTCATTCGGCATTAATCCCTCAGTCCTAACTAACAATCCAAGATTTTAAACAGAGCTCAATCATTAACAACGCGAGAGGCAGTATGAGAATGAAAAAGTGCTATGTAGCAACTGTTCATAAGGACAGCACAACAATTAAAGGTTAATATCAACAGGAATGTGATCAGCAACTAAAAAAAGCAGGAGAAAATAGGAACATCGCAGAAATAAAAATGTGTAAAAGAACAGGACAACACCCTGAGCATCTTTTGGCGAGCCACAAATATGTCTAAACATCTAATGACCACATCACATAGGATACAGTACTGCTTCTCTCAGCTTCTTTTTTATGTGAAGATGAAAACCATATTATCATCTTGCTGCTGCTGTTAATGTTCACCCGAGACGCAAATTCAAAAAATGCACTGCGGAATGTTCTGGCTGTATAGGTGTAGTAGGGTGTGTTCAGACCAGGTTCTGACTGAACGTGTAGCAAATTTTAGGGGCGGCGTGGTCGTATACACAGTCACAGAAAAGATAAGAGTTAGTTATCAGCTACAGCTAACATCTTTAAAGTCAGTATATTGGCTGTTTGAAGCAAATAATCGCAAACTGCAATACTCATGTGTTCATGGGTCAAATTCAAACTAGGTAAGCAGTAAGTGGGAGTGGAGCTTTGACTAACCACTTGTTGTTAATTTCAGCAACATTTTTCAGTCAAACCATGTGCCTAAATTGCAGCTGCTGGTTGAAAATAGCATTATAACTTCAAAAATGTTTTTGTGTTGGATTTAAAAGACTGTGGTCAAGCTTCTCAGGCTGGTTTCATACAACTGGCTGTAAGGACACATATATTCACCAATGCATGCACACAAACGCAGACAGAACTACCTGTGTTAGCTTGATCCTCAGAGCTGGTGTCCACCGTAGTGTAGTGTTCTAGTTTGGTATTGAGCTCCAGCTCCAGCTGCTGCAAACTTTGCATTTTTAGAGCTCTTTCCACGTCTTCAGTAAACTGGATTTGCTCAGCCAGACACAAAATCTACACCAAAAATATGAGTAATTAAGAAGAACCTCCTACGAGGTCACAAATACTGACATATGTGGTCTTGGATCTGGCAGTGAAGAAATATTCTGCTACCTCAAACGCCTTTGGGAATATTCATTCAAATACAAATGGATTTCATGAAGAAGTGTGTGTGTACCTGTGATGGGAAGCGTGAGGGATCCACCTCCCCTTTCTTCCCCGCTGACAAACATTCATACAGCATGTGCTTCAGAGTCTCCTTCATTTCTACAGAGAGCTCACTCAGCCACACCTAGAAAAAAGCAAAAGAGTTCACCTACAACCACAAACTGATTAAAAATAAATACAGGGTTTGAAACTCACAGATTAGGTATGAAATATAATTTTGTAGCGATCAATCCTTTATTAAAATATATAATATACTATAGTTTAAACAACACAGAAACAAAAACATTATATATATTCAAGCGTCCGATCAAATTTACTGTAGACATACAGTTTACATTCACACAAAACTCCGCACGACAGCTTTACCTCCACAAAGCTTGAGATGCGTATGTGTTTTCTGAGCAACACTACTTCTCCCTCCAAAGAACACATGGCGACAATGTGCTGACACTGCTCATCAAAAACAACACTGTGGATGCCTGCACAGATAATACACAAGCAGATTAACGTCACGGTCCAGCAGAATGTACTTTGATACAAGGGATGCACGGAGAGGAGAGGAGAGGAGAGGAGAGGAGAGAACAAAAAAAAAAAAACAGAGAGCTTCTGACCTGCAAAGAGTTTCTTGAGGTGTGATTGAATGACAGTTGGGTTGGTTGCCTGACCAAGAATCTCTAACAGATCATCATCTCCTATGAAATAGAACCGTGGAAAGGCAGAGCGTTTCTCCTGCGCCAACAATACAAAACAGAAAAAAAGAAGTTGCGATGCTTACCCATGTTATATATATATGCATTCTTTGCACACAAAAATGCACGTGTGTACCTCGAGGAACTCATTGAGTGACTTTTGGCAGCGCTGCAGCTGATCCAGTATGGTGACCAGGGAGTTTCTGATGCCGGCCCTTGAGCTCAGAGAAACAACTCTGTTGTCTCTCTGAATGTCTGACATTATAGACCTGTTCCACATATGGAGAAAGTGTATTGTTACTGAATGTGCATAAAACATGTTCTGTCCGTAGTAAAAATTATATTTGCCTTTTACTCCCAGCAAAAGATACACCACCGTAGCGTTATACTGAATATCAACCATAGTAAACCTGAAACTCGCAGAAAATGAATAGTACGTACACACACACAAAAACACATTAAATAAAAGTAGGCTCAAGGAAAAACATCAAGCAGCGGTTAATGGCTCTGGCTTTCCCTCAGATCCATTAACCACTCTGTGAAAATTGAAATCAAGAAAGCAAAACTGGCATATAGGAAGAAATTAGAACAGGACAGCAGCATGAATACCAGGGCAGGTTTTTCAGAAGGTGAGGACACTCACCAGGGTCCACCTCAAAAAACAGCACTCCTACACCCACTGACCCCATCTCATTCACTAGAGACCTGAACAATTTCTATGCCGAGTTTGACATTCTCAACTCTACTGCTCCACTGATTGGGAGAGATTGTTTGGGAGCCTACCCACACCTTAGCAGTCACACTCTGTCCCTTTCACAGAAGTGGACGTCTACCATCAGCTCAGGGCGTGCAAAGCTGGCAAGTAAGTTGCTCCAGACTGCAACCGTCCCACCCTCCAGGAAACATCTACCATACCACATTCCTGTCCCCAAGAAACCCCACCCCACTGAACTGAATAACTACAGAGCAGTAGCGCTCACCTCCATAATTGCAAAATGCTTCGCAAAGTTGTTAGCCCATAGCTGGACTCCTCTTTGCTTACAGGCCGAAAGACGGACAGAGTATGCTGACTTCTTAATAGATTTTAGCTCAGCCTTTTAATACCATTGAATGGCATCTGATGATCAGCAAACTCAACCATCTCTATGTTCCACCTCTCCTCATTTGCTGGATCCCGTTTCCTCAATGACAGACCCCAGGCAGTCAGGGCGGGTACCACTACATCCTCCTTCATCACCATCAACACTGGAGCCCCTCAGGCCATGTTCTGAGTGCCTTTCTATACACGCTCTACTCACTGTCTTAGCCCCTCCTCCATTACAAATTCTTCCTCACAGACAGAGATTCAGTCACAACCTACCAACAATCCCTTTTTCCTCTTCACCCAGTGGTGCAGAGACAGTCACCTCATTCTCAATGTCACCAAGACAAAGGAGCTCATCTTTGAAGCGTGCAATAGACTCACCACCCCTTTACTGACGCACTTCCTTCAATAGCCAACGAGTGGAGATGGTGGACAGCTTTAAGTACCTCTGCATCATTCTGAACAATAAACTGAGCTTTGATCACCCATCACAGACATCCATAAACACTGCCAACTAAGACTCTCTACCATCCGCAGACGTAGGGCTTTCTCAGTCAAACCCCACTTCCTGCTTCTTCTATACTTCCATAAGTATTCTCGAATCCATCCTCATGTATGGTGCCACCTGCTACTCCACCAAGCTCACCCTCACCAAAGAAAATCCTGAAAATCACTAACATATCTTCTAAAACAATTGATCTCCGCAATCCCAACCTGCCAGCCCTCGTTGACACTGCTACTATAGCTCGCGACCCCTGATACCCTCTAAACCCATGCTTCACCCTCCTCCCTTCTGGCCATAAATACAGACAACCAATCGGCAAATTCTAGAAAAACATGCTTTCGGAGGAAATTTGTGCCCTCAGCATTAAGTGCTTTGAATAGCCTGGGCACACTGTGATAGGACTTGTGTTGATGTAATATCTTTTGTTTATATATTGTTGTTGTTTTTGTGTACAGATGATGAAAATAAATGTCCTCTATAGATAACAATAAAAAATTAATCTGAATCCGAGTACCTGAAGTCTTCATCTACCCGTTTGAAGCGGGCCTCCTCCCGCGGCAATGCCCCTCGTCCAAATATAGGCTCCAGATAAACCCAACGCCTCTGGATGGCATTCAGACTCAAAAGGTACTCGTCTAAGTCTGATAGACGAACCTCCCACAGACTGACCTGGATGTACACAAAACATTGGTTAGTGCTGCTTCATTAAAGAATCTTGATATATGGGTGAACCACAAATAACAGAAACACCAGTACAAGACTACAGCAGTTCGTTTGACTAAGTGAAAAAACGCTTTATCTTTAATAAATAGGGGATATTTACTTTTACCAAAACTAAAAATGAAGAACCTAAAGATTATAAAAGTGCATTTATATATTCAAGCTTTAGACCTGACCTTGTCTTGGAAGCTGTTGTAGTAGGGAGAGTCTTTCAGAGACTGCAGCAGACAACGGTTATCTCCCACCTGGACAGGCAGAGAGTGGTGATAAATCCAATGTTTGCTAATCCTTAAGATTTCGTTTAATGTTGCCGGTAGATATGCCTGCATTTTTCGTTTTTTCATTTTCGTGCCTTCCAAGTGTGTCTACCAGGTGGTCAATAGAAGTTAGCTCCTTTACGTGACCTGCCTGAAATAATGATAATCAAAACAAATGTAACATCATGACCATGGAAATAGTGACAATAATTACTGAAGGAGCCTTTCCAAATGATTTAGTGTTTTAAAAACAGTGCCTTGCATAAACACTTAACTCTAATTAAACAGTATAAGGCTGAGTCAAAGCCCAGCATTTTCGCTCACACCTTTATCCAAGGCAGAAAAGGTAAAGAGTTATATATATATATATATATATATATACACACATACATATATACAAACACACACACACACACATTTATTTATTTATTTTATAAAACATATAAAGCACGTTAGACTTAATAAAAAAATTAAGTCCTAATTAGGGTGTTATTCAAGTGAATAAAATCAAACATTTATTGAATATTCATTGAACATTTGTTATATTGTTAATGGAAAAAATTATATTGCAATAATTATTGTTATTGTTTTATTGTCCAGTCCTACAGTACATAATTTAGTAATCAGGCAATCATCAGGATCATCAGTAACTGTATAACGTGTATCATGTGTTTTGCATTTTACCATACCAGACCATGTTGTGGTGCACAAGACCACATCATGAATCACAGTCACACCTGTTTAGGTAGGCGTAGAAGCCTTAAAACTTAATGGGGGTTTCTTGTTGGATGCACCTTATCAGTAAAATAATTTAAAAAATTCATAATATAACTCATTGGTGTCACAAGTTGTAATCTCTTTTACAGCCCTTAAAACTGAATGTGAGCCCTCACTTTTTAACTGCTGTGTTAAGCCGCTTAATAAATATTTTAGTGTTAGTCAAGACAGCTAGAATAAAGAATATTGAAGCAGACAGATCCTGGATCACATTGTCCCAGTATATAATGTACATCAATTATATCTAGGGGACCAGCCTGGATTTAGTAATCAAGAAAAAGTCAGTGTTATTTGAAACAAAAAAAAATCTTGACAGAGCAAAGATTAATTAACTACAGTAGAACAAATTTAAAGTAGCATCACGCTGAGAGATGAGAGGACTTGTTATCACAGAGGGCTATGTGTATATGATGACAAGGAAAGAAACTAGTGTTTGGTGTAAAAAGCTAAAAGATGATGTTTGGAAGTTACTCAAAACAGAAGGTGGATGCTGAGGAATCCCTTGGTTGCAGGTAAGTCATGCTGAGAGCAGTTAGTGGGAAAGTAGAATAAATAAAAACTTGTAACATGTCCTTCTCATTTGGATGGATGCCCTCTGCTTTGTACAAGTGGGTTATGGTCAAAGTATGGCCAATAAAACTATAACCAGTTACAATAAACTGTAATTGTAACTGTAATTAACTTACTGATTAAGGTTTAGCAACTGCCTAAGACTAACCTAACTAACTAAGTGTGTTGTGTTTATATGCAGCCCATATGCGTTTGTTTCTCTGTGTCCGTGTGTATACCTGGTTGACTATATCCTTCCAGTCCTTGATGAGGGTGAGAGTGCGCCTGCTGCTGTCTGTATACTCAGTGAGGGTGAAGGTAGCTGCAGCTCCCCACAAATCCAGCTCCCTCAGTGCTTCTCTGATCGTCACTTCTGCCTGAGCACGACTGTTCAGGTCCTAAATCCAAGCACATACACACAGCTAGATCATTTGCGTTCACTCAACACTTTACATACATTTTATAAAATCAGTCCAAGGTATCCTATAGGAGCGACTTGTATTACTTCTCTGGGGTGGTGGGCAAGAACTTTTACCTCTGCACCACCCGCGTGCCCTGTTTAGTTACATCTTCAATAACCCATTATAAACTGTGAAGATGTAGATGTGCTATGTGGCTTGCCAGGAATATAATGCTAGGCACTGATAATCTAAGATGAGAGAAACACCTTGAAATGTTCTGATAAGAAATGTCATTGTACAATTTTCTTTACCACAATAATCTCAACATATATACTGTTACTGAAAATAATTACTATATCATTCTGATAAGAAATAAGAACACTGCAGATCAGACATTTGACATTTGTAAGAAAGGCAGTAACAACTGTCTTAATTTGAAATTAGGATTTGTAAAAAAAAAAATAAATAAATGTTTGTTTCATAACATGCCAAACGCTTATTATATTATATACTGTATGTGAATATTCCTGTATTAAAATTGTTTTTAATATTACTGTATATTGTCTGCTCTGTAGCAGAAGGGAGTTATAAACTATTTCACTAATTTCACTTTCCAGCCTGTTGTTATGTGACAAATAAATCTAACATTGTACCCTTGTAAACCTGGGATTTAGACCTTGGATTCAGCAGGTATCAGAACATGTGCAATTTCTCACCTGCTGCTGCCCCCTTGTGGCCCTAGTCACTTATTGCGGTAAGGTGGGTAACCATAATTCATACTTTTTAATTAGCTATAGTCACGCACCTTAAAAAGACCAAACAAAATCTGAACAATTTAAATAGGTGTGAGTCCCTATAGAAGTGTGTGCTTCCGTGTGTGTGTGTGGTGTGTGTGTGTGTGTGTGTGTGTGTGTGCGCGCATACCTTCAGCTCCAAGGCCTTTTCTATAATGGTATTTGCCACACCGAGGAGGTCATTAAAGGTGAGTCTCTCTAAAGTCGTCCCTCTTGGAAGGCCAAGCAAACGGAACATGTCCAACCAATGGTCCTGGGACAGGTGCTCCCCACGCACATACTTCAGGACAGGAACCATATTCTAGACATGCAGATGGAAAAGTATGAAAAAACACAAAAATACCAAAAACTATCCAAAGAGGTGGAATGAGGTACACCTGTAGTGTTTCCAATACTGCTGCTCTTTTGTTGTTTTGTATAGTTATAAAATTTTGATATTCAGATCCCTGAAATTTGCTGTGTGTATTATGGTGCCCAGAGGACAAACCTTTTTGATTGTGGTGATCCTTTCTTCTATTAGCAAATAAACAAAAGTGTTTGCTTGCTCAAACTCTATTCCATAATGCTGATTTCCATGACGTTTTATGAACAAATACATGCTTTGAATTTGGTGATTCCATGGCTAACCTAACATTTTAACACCCTTGTAGACGCTGATAACAGAATTGTGAGTATACTGACCAAAACTTTTGCATTGCTGAGTGTAATAAACATTGGAGCCTCTAAGACCTGCTCGTGGGTCTCGCACAACGCTTGTAGCCTTGTCCCTCTATAACAAATATACTCAAACTTAAAAAAAGACTACGTTATTCCATCAACTGTACTACTGTCTACCTTGTATTTTTCCACTTCTCCTTGTAGTTTAACAGACATGGCAGTTGGCTGCTCCAGCTTTCTAAGTCTGTCCTGCCATGTAAAGAGAAACTCCTCAAACACGTATATCTTACTCCTGTAAAACAATAGAAACGCACATATTAACACTCAACTGGACAGAGAGTTGTAACAAAACTGTTAATTAAGGAGACTGAGATCCATCAACAGCAGGCCTAAACACAACCCCTACCTGAATGAGATCCAGTCCTCCTGGGCCTTTTCTGTGAAGCCTTGCTGCCATGCCTCATACAGACCCCACATCTGGCTGTACTCCTCCATGTCTCTTTTTGTCTCTTCCGCCAGAGAGAAATCTGGAGCCTCCAGGTCAAAATAGACACAGTCCTCACTGAGGAGAGGAAAGGAGAGGAGAGGAGAGGAGAGGAGAGGATAGGATTACCACTTCATCCAATAGTGCTGTCACGTGTAATTCAGAAGAGGCACTCATCATTGAGGGCATTGTTATTGTACTAAGAGTAAGACGCACATTTTTTGTTTATTAGACTGTGTTGAGACGTTGATGTTCTAAAACATGCAGGAACCACAATGAAATTAATCAATAATATTAATAATATTATAATAATTAATAGTTTATCTGAATTATTAGTCAAACTTGCTGCAGTCTAAAAGGTCTTATTACCAGTTTTTCTTACTAAAAAAAAATCCCATCAAAAGAAAGAATTCTCTGCCCACACCATAACCATATTTTATAAACCACAGCATTTCCTAAAAAGATGAAGGCAATAAACATCTTTATCAGCTGTCCTATAACTGTAAATTCAGTTTATTAAAACTGACTTACAGCAGTTTACTGCGCACAAGCTCTAGCTCCTGGAACTCTTGCTGCTTGTCCCTGATGGTCTGGAGGCACACAAGAAGGGCAGCATGGTCGCCAGTCTCAAGCATATCATCTTTAGGCTTCAGCTGGTCCCACCGGGCCTTAAACCGCTCCAGATCTGCCCTGTAGGCGGCGATACGACCAGCAGCATTACTTCGCATCACCTCCACCTGAGGGTAGAACAGGGCAAGAGAATGCAAACAAGAACATAGCAAGAGGCAGAAAGGAAGAGTGATTGGGGTAAATAGACAAATGAAAAGAAATATAAAGGAGAAAAGAAGAGTTTAGAGTAAGAGTAAGTATTTAGATAGTATTTAGATCGTAGCAAAAAGCTTCTGTTACAGAAAATTTATGAAACAATTTTAGACCATAATCCAACATGTGTGAGTTTGTGAGTTTATATCACCTGCTCTTTGATCATGAGCTGGTGGCTCTCCATGACAAGCTCCAGTTTGTCCCACTTGGCCCTCAGTGAGGACAGCGAGTCCAGGCCAGCCCCAGCCACTGCTCGCAGCAAGCGGTTCTTCTCCTCAGCACACTGGAACTGAGGTAGGATCTAAACACAAAGATTCAACTGAATGCAGAACACAAACCTTAATTTCTAAAACTACCATGCTGACCAGGAATGAGGGAGTAGAAAATACCTATTTGCCCAAATCTCTAGCATTTGTACTATCCTTCCTAACCAGAGTTTAGGAGTGTGTTTGTCTTACTTCAGGTTTGCGGGCTAATATCTGGCTGTACGTGCCACTGGCCGCACCAATCTCCTCCATGCTCTCTGGTCGAGTGGACAAGACCTCCATTGACTCTGAAACAAAACTGTCTATGGCCTGTGTGTGGCCTGAAAGCAAGAGAGAAGATGACACACACACAAGGGAGGGAAACAGAAAAGGAAAGAGAAAGCAAGAGCAATGGGGATGTCATTGGACCCAAAGAACGGAAAACAAAATTTAAATTATTACAGAAAAAGAAAAGCACATAAGGAAAGATTTAACTTGTGATTGGTGTAAATTTATAACTTTATATAAAAATGCCATTTTGATGCTGTCAAGGAGTGAAAACAAAGTGGTGGGAGTTAAATCAGCATATAAAGGAATACACACATACCTTCATGTATCTCACACACACACACTCACACAAAGTAAAAGCACAATTGTCTAAGTTGTCTGCCTTTACCTTGTATGGACTTCCTGAGTGATAAAAGCAGCATGTCAAACAGCCTCTGAATCATGTCATCGATAAAGGCTTTTACTGGCTCACAGTTGACTGTGATACAGTCTACCTTTTCCTGACTGACAAGAGGAAGAAGGAAAGGATCAGTACCTGTAACTTAGTTGTTGGGGTGTACATTTCCTGCAATTGTGTAATCAATTAACATGTGATATTTCACCTTAAGAAGTTAATCATATAAGTGAATTTAATCCTGCTAAGGGAAATAAAATGATGAACTCCACTGAAGCTGAATCATAGAAAGAACTAATGAATAGATCTGGGTATCTTCTTAACAGTTAAATAATTAACATGACAAATAATTTTAAGAATGGAGATTAAGAAGATCTTATTAAAAAGAACAGGGATGAGAAAAGAATAATAACCACTGGAAAAGCATGCTTGGAATTAAAAAAAAATTCAATGTCAAGTTTGTCTGGTGTCTGGTGCAGGTTGTGCTGACAACAAAATGTGTCCCGACTTTATTAATCATTCACTGTTAACGACTATTCTGACTTTTCAAATCAAAATGACGATAGTATGTAATGACAGGCCTCCAGGTGTTATGCTATTAATATGTATTTTATAAAAGTAATATAAATACAAAACATTTTTATATTGTTAAAATTGTTATATATTGTGTTTGGTTTTCTATTGAGTAGGTGTAACTGTATATGTACTTGTGTTTATTATGTGTGATATGCACCTGGGAAGACGTTCTGACTCCTTCCCCCGGGCTTTCAGGGCCTTGAAGTTCCTCTCCCAGTCTTGCACGGAGTTCAGATGCTTCTCCACTAACTTCTCTAAATCAACC
This sequence comes from Micropterus dolomieu, assembly GCF_021292245.1. NCBI lineage: Eukaryota > Metazoa > Chordata > Actinopteri > Centrarchiformes > Centrarchidae > Micropterus > Micropterus dolomieu. Next base: position 19,410,698 of record NC_060166.1, on the reverse strand, counting down.
TGGCCCAGCACCACCCACTCCTACAACACAGACACGCACACACACAGTGTCACAGTGGTTGGGTGCAGTGTACATTTCCCAATTTTAAATGTGTCTGTGTCAGAGATAACTGAAGCTACACGTAACACCTAGACATACAGTGGATGACTACATAAAACAGAACTAAAGGGGGTAAAAAAGAGAAGTTCATTGTTGGTTGAGGGCTCCCCCCTATGATTTAGATATGCATGGCTGCAGACAGAAGGGAAAATATACTATACTGTGCTTACTGTTCAATCAGGGTAGTATAAAAGGGAAAAATGCTGACAACGAAAACAAAAGAGCTTCAGTACATAAATAGAGAGGCATGACTAATCCGAGCTGAACTCTTTCAAAGAAAACAGCAAAGCAATGGCTCATTGTAATGCTTCACTGAGCAGAAGGTGAAAAAAAAGGTTAATCAGTTTGTGTAAAATACATGGACCAATCTTGCAATATACAGCATTACAGTGGGGCCATAAGAAGTTTTATAAAAAACAAATCCTTAACTACCCATAAAAAAACTATTTGTATTCTACAACTATTTGGTACTCTCATATTTGACCATTGAGATCAGGCTTAAATCTCTTTCGTGTCAAAGAACAGCAGGCTTGTCACAGAATGTAATGCACAAAATTACCTTCATTTTGTATAGTCATTCGTCATACTTCTCTTAACATTATACAGATGCAGGACGGTTGACTAATAATGTAAATGCTCCGTATTTGTATAGCGCCTTTCTAGTCTTTCTACACTACATCTGCATTCACCATTCACACACCTGAGCCTAAGTGCTCAAACAGAAACTAACACTCACATTCATACACTGGCGGGACAGCCACCAGGAGCAATTCGGGGTTCAATATCTTGCCCAAGGACACTTCGGCATGCAGCTTGGGGGAGCCAGGATTGAACCGCTGACCGTCAGATTAACGGCCAACCCGCTCTACCTCCTGAACCACAGCCGCCCCCCTAATCATGTCATTACATTTTCATTGTTTTTTAATGAGTAGGGGTACAAGATCAATGTGCTCTTGAACATCTACATTATTACGTGTTTTCCGGTTTGCTTGTTTCCCTGCTGGTATGTGCATGTGTGTTACTGTTCCAGGTCAAGTGGGTTCTGTGCCCACTGCTTTATAACAATATATGTCTTTGTTCCTTGATGGAATATTATAAAAGGCATTTGTATTTGTCTTTGATACAAATGTTGTATAATCCTGCAAAACCCAATAAAACGTTTTTTTTAAATCATTCTGGCACCTTGAACTTGTGTTGTACAGCCTGCAGGCGGCTAAAGAGGTCCTCAGCCTTGCTGAAGATGGTGAGGAACCCAGAGGCATTTCTATCAATCATGACGCTGAAGATAAGCTCCTCCCCCTGGGCACTGACCCCTTTGAATTGGTTTGGGATTGAGATGAACCGCTTCATCTCCCTGAAATAGCGGGCTCGCACCTCCTCAAATGGAGGACGGAACTGCAAACGGCCCTGCCTATTCACAAGAAGGAAAGGAAAAATGAAAACATTTTTTTCTTTATTCCACACTAATAAATAATGCCTTTGTAGGAGAGAGAAATAAAGAGAAATGGCAACATGGTCAAGTTTGAGAATGTGGGGGTGGGGAAAGTTAGAAGCAGTTCAAGATATGGGGAAAATACTTTTATATGTGTGAGAGGAAGAGAAAAATATGACAACCCAAACTAAAAGATTTGCAAGGCAGAGAGAGAATGAGAGAGCAGACACAAAGAGTGAGACAGAAAGTTGAAAAACTGAAAATGTGTGTACTGACTTGAAAGTGAGATCTACGTGTATTTCAGGCAGGTTTCTGTTCAGAGCTTCCAGTCCTGTCTGGTACTGGTGTTCAAGAGCCTTGTATAGCTGATGGTTCCAGTGCTGACGCCATGCCCGCATGTCATCAGACCTGAAGCCCTATACACACACATGTGTTAGCTTTCCAAAGAAGATAATTAGGATTTGTTGCACATATTGTGTCCAATGAAAAGCTTAGTGATGAGCACTAAACTAAGCCCTTACTTTTGAATCATCCTTATTTACTTATTTAATTATAACCGCAGTAACCACAGTGCTCCCTGGTGAACTTTCTTGTTTCTCAAAATGTTTATATGATTATAGAAGTAATTTATTCAGCTAAAATATGTTGATAAAAATAACAAGAAGGGCAGCAGCAGCACTTCTGACTGGAGTCAATACCTGAGCCTCCAGAGTGGCAAAGCCAGTACGGAGGTCCTGAAGGCCATCCTTCCACCGCTGCTGATTTCTCAACAGGTCCACATTCATCAGAGTCACCACCTGACAAATGTACCCAGAGGAATACACACAACAGCAAGACTTCCGATGTCAGATTATGGTTCCAAAGAAAGTGCTTGCAACAGAGATTTCAAATTAGTTCTAACTGACTCTGTACAATTATTTAGTTAAATAACTGAAGTCAAAATATATAACAGCTGCAACCTTGTCAATGAAGTCAGTGTGCCATTTGCGTAACTTCCTGTTTTCAGTTGAGAGTTTCTCAGCTGCAGACTGCAACTTGGCAATGTAGACTTCCAACTCTTTGGGGTTATCCCAGGTGATCTGTAGTTTACCACCTGAGTCCTTTGACTGGGAACGAGGATTCTGAAAAAACAGCAGAAAAATTATTTCCAGTCCAAGATACAAAATCAATGGCACGTGAAAAGCACATTTCTTGTTCAAAATATGTTCCTATAATTTTCTATTAGCTATAAAAAGAATAGAAAGTGACCATACTATGATTTATGCTTACAATAAAAAGTAGACAGTGGCAGCTTCCAATTCCAATCCCTCCCTTCCAAATAGACTTTTATACAACATTTCTATAACATTTAATGTGCAAGGCATAGAAAGTATAAACAATCATTTCCAGCTGTGCACAGTACCTTAATGACCTGTTCAAAGGCCAGGGCAAGACCAAGCATCATAGGTCTCTGAGAGGGAATCATCTGCTGGTCAATGGTGTTGTAGAAATGGGCCACCTAAGAGACATTTAGAATACGAGTTTGACACAAGATAAAACAGAAAGAATTAGACCGAAATAAATACATAAATGAGGAAAGAAACTGTGCTTTGTGTGTGTTCCTTGACCTACACACTCACCTGTTTTAGTACAATGGCTTGTCTGTAGAATTTGTCTGCTGTATTAGCAGCCTGTTGTATCTTGGCTGGGATGGCAAAGCCCAGGGCAGAGAGCTGCCTGACCTCCCTGAGCAGACTCACTAGTCTGTCTGAATACTGGATCTTCAGCCTGCCGTCCACATGGTCCAGGTCCATCACACGGTTACTGGCCTGGAGACTATACAGAGGGAGAGACTTAGATTAGAGCAAAACAGAATGTTAAGATCTACTCAAACAAAAACTCATTCCAAATGAATGCAGTGTGCTAAATTAAGTGATGATGAACATGGAAAATAAAAACAGTATTATACATTTGCAAATGAAAAGCTATGTCTTGTTAGCTGATGTCACAGTGTACAGTGTTTCCAACCTGATCCCTGACTTTGGATCAGTCAGTCCGGACAGTATATCTCTTGACCAGTCCTCGAACTGTTCCTGTTCATATGCCCTCAAAACGTCCAGCAGGTCATCACAGAAATGCAGGAACCCTTTGAACCCAGACAGGTCGGGAAGCAGTGCCTCAGCTATGCGGACAGAGTCCTCAACCTAATGTAAGCATGTAAGTAAGCACAAGAATACAAAAGAAGAAGGAATCAGTTCACACTATTATTTTCTTCATTAATTATTTGTATTTGTAACATGTGTCATTTGCATCACCTCCAATTATTTGATGAAAGTTTATTTTCTTACACATGGAAATTAATTATTTGCCATTTGGTGGTCACATACAGTACAGTACAAGTGTGCATGTTAGCATACACAGACACACACTGTTACCTTATGTATGAGCTGTCGGACCCAGACAATTTTGTTGACCACCTCAGGGAGGTTCCTGCCAATAAGTGGCCCGGACTTGTCTCCAGGGCCTCCATGGCAACGACTCTCAAAGTCAGCCTTCAGGCCTAAGAAAATCAATAAAGCAGAGAGGGGTCAAATATAAGGAACAACTACGTGTCGCCACTGACTTTCCCTACATAATGCATAAAAAACACTTTTATTACAAGTCACTTACTATGAGTGAGCAGGTAGTGCTTCAGCTAAAGAATATATTTTTTGTTTTAGAGATAAAGCCTTTTCATGGCCTTTTAACCACTAGGACATCATACTGCTCCATTTAATCTAAAGCATTTCTGAAACAACCTAGGAGAGCGGGTATCTGGAAATGTACCTCTGTGTTCTGGACCAAGGGTTTGTCAAGTCTGACAAAATTAAGACAACTGTCTTAAAGTAAAATCTACTAATATCTATATTATGTCTGTGTTCAGATTTTACTCAGTAATGACCCTCAGAAGGAATGTGAATGTGTGTCAAATTGTGGCACTCAGGCGCTAACGGTTTAAAAGTACCTTAATTGCCTCCTTGTCTGACTATGCTGATAAATGGGTCAAACTTCAATAACTGACTTCATGTTGTTTTTACAATACCAGCCTGCACCTGTCCCTTTCACCTCATGCAGTATCTTTGCTTCACAGGTTTTCCTCTGTCCCTCCCCTTCAACTTTCCTGCACACCTGCCCAGGGTCCAGAGGCCCAGTTTTAAAGCCTCTGGTTTGGATAATATTACTGTTATATAACATAAATGCAGCCCATTAAGCAACTGCATTTAGAGTTACGGTTCTGCTGCCATCTCTTGAAAAAAAACACTTACAGGTGTCTTCATGGTAAACAATATTTTCTTGTGGCATTATACTGATGTGATGACGCCGTATCGTAATGGTACAATGCACTGTGAAAGACACTGCAAACTTCCAGAGAGAAAGATGGCTCTCAGCGGGTAACATTTTTGTCACACAGCAAAAATATTCACTAAATATTCTGCAGCTTGATGTTTTATTATAGTTTTATATCGCCAGCAGGCATTTTAAAATGTCGCTTCAAATGGCAATTGGAGTTTGTGAACGCTGCTCTCTGTGCCTTTACATGTGTGGCTGAATACCATCCTGTACGTCTACCACAAAGCCACAGGCACATCTGTGTATGTGGTCAGCAAAGTATCACCTCTGTCTCATTTTGTGCCAGGAAAAACTGTCACACTATCTCTGAAACAGACATAAGGGCCTTCAGGCAGAACTGTGTACCCTTGTTGTAGTCCAGTATTCTGGCCAGCAGGGTCTCTCTCTCTGACTGCAGCTCTTTGCTGATGGTGGGGCGTCTGATCAATTCCTTGTGCTTTTGAAACACCTGCAACAGCTAATCAACAAACAAACACGCACACAAGCACTACGTAAGTTCCCATATCAACACACCCCAACACACAATATTTACTAGCAGAGCTGAAGTAGTATGTTTCACTACCTGTTGCGGGTTGTCCTGCACATCAGCAATGTAGCTCTTTAGTCTGCCAGCGACCTCCTGCTCTGATGGAGCCATCAGGCGCTCAAACTGAGCCACTGCGGCTCTCCAAAGAGGCTACAAAAAGTCACACATACTGTTTGTTAAAGAGAGATGTTGGGCCATATTGTGCCCGTATGGAGGCCCTGAAATAAAGTCCAGGTGTGAGTCTCCCACGCACACTCACTGTTTCCTATAACTAACCTCAGTGTAGGGGTTGTAATGCAGAGGGTTGAGTCCAGAGAAAGGTTCAAACACACGACTGGAATTCAGAGCCTGCTGCTTTCCTCCTGGTAGCAGACGCAGCAGTTTTTCATGAACCATACGCAGAGTCACCACCTGGTCAACATAAACAGACTTACAACTTAGGACTGAAGTTTTCAACTGTACCACTAATTCTGAGATGCTGTATATGGGTACGGGGCAACACATCTAGGCTGTACATTTAATTATAAATAAAATCCATTTTGTACATTTAATTATAAATTAAATGTACAAAATAGAGAAGTCCATTAAGTGCTAAACTGATAAACCTTCAATGGAAAATGCTAACAGAGCAGATGTTAGATAGTTCCCACTTTTAACTTTACACCCACAAGGGAAATGATACAATTTATTGTTAAGAGGAAAAAGGCGTCTGTATGTACGTGGCAATGACTAAATGTCTCTGGATCAATGTAGCCACAGTCTCAAGTCTGTGGTAGCATTTCTGAGCTAAAAAAAAATCTTTGCCATGTCAATTTAGACTTGAACAGCATCATAAATTTGTACCACAGTTAAGCTGTAGTCTAGAGAGACGGCAATGGAAAGATCCTGTGGCCTGAACTATAAACCAAGGTTACTGGCTTAACCAGGTATCTTCAGAAGTAACTTTGTGACATCAGGTGTAACAGAGGTCTGTTGCCATGGCTGCATCTCTAAACTGCTCCGAGCAGATTATGTTAGTGGTTAACGTGGTTACTCTATATACGTGGACTACACAACACATCCGTACTCAGTGTTAATGATGAGAAGTAGGCTATTATTACACACCACTTAAAATATGTTTAGATTTCATCCTGACTTGTTCCTATGTGGTTGCAGCTGAAATTAAATTGTTCTTAACACAACAGCATCACGTTCATACAGCAAGCCCTGCAGCCTCAGTGATTTTAGGGAGATCTTGTGTGTTTTCACATATTTAGATAAAAAATATGGAGCAGTGGGGGTTAATAAAAATTCCTAGATCAAAGTGGCAAAACTCAGAAATTCTCAATAATTAAATTCAAAAAATCTTTTTCTTCTGAATACGCCCAATCCACGGCATAGTCTCTAAGGTGCATGAAATACAGTATAGTGATTTTGGGCTAAACTCACAAGTATTTCCTCACTGCTAAATCCGATTGCGAAGTCTAACATAACTTTCCACTGCATGCATAATACACAGCAAAGGTGTGTGTGTGATGCTGCAGCCTTTGCAAAGTGATGTTTCTCTCATAAATGTATGACTATACTGAGAATATTTAAGGTTTTTGCCTATAGATTAATCTTGAAAATTTAATTCTTTTCTCACATTGTTACCCCTCTCCGGTGGCTCCATTTTTTAAATTTAAAACTGACCTTATGTGCAGTTATACCTTTACGTCTTAATCAAATTACACATTAAAAAAAAATAGTCCATAAAAAACTAAATTGAGGGTGGCAGAGGCTGGCTCTGGGGACGTGGAACGAGCCAGAACTTGTGCAGGAGATGGAGTGCTACCAGTTGGATCTGGTGGGGCTGACCTCCACGCACAGTCTCGGTTCTGGAACCGCACTCCTTGATAGGGGATGGACCCTATTCTTCTCTGGAGTTGCCCAGGGTGTGAGGCGTCAGGCGGCTGTGGGGATAGTCACAAGCCATCAGCTGAGCGCCGCTACGTTGGAGTTTACTCTGGTGAACGAGAGGGTCACCTCCCTACGCCTTCGGATTGTGGGTGGGAAAACTCTGACTGTTGTTTGTGCATATGCACCAAACAGCAGTTCAGAGTATTCGGCCTTCTTGGAGACCCTGAATGGAGTTCTGTATGGGGCTCCAGTAGGGGACTCCATAGTTCTACTGTGAGACTTCAACGCGCATGTGGGTAATGATGGAGATACCTGGAGAGAAGTTCGGAGAAGACATGGAGAAGGACTTTCGGTCGGCACCAAAGTGCTTCTAGGGAACTGTCCACCACCTCAGGAGGGGGAAGCAGGGAACCATCCAAGCTGTGTACAGTAAAGGATGGGACTCTGTTGTCTTCAACTGAGGAGGTAATTGGGCAGTGGAAGGAACACTTTGAGGAACTCCTAAATCCGACTGACACGCCCTCTCTAGTAGAGGCAGAGCTGGAGGCTGATGTGGGTTTCTCGTCAATTTCCCTGGTGGAAGTCACTGAGGTAGTCAAACAACTCCACAGTGGCAAAGCCCCAAGGGTTGATGAGATCCGCCCAGAAATGCTAAAAGCTTTGGGTGTGGAGGGGCTGTCTTGGATGACATGTCTCTTTAACATTGCGTGGAAGACGGGTACAGTGCCCAAGGAGTGGCAGACTGGGGTGGTGGTTCCCCTGTTCAAAAAGGGGGACCAGAGAGCGGTTGCCAATTACAGGGGCATCACACTCAGCCTCCCTGGTAAAGTCTACTCCAAGGTACTGGAAAGGAGGGTTCGGCCGATAGTCGAACCTCGGATTGAAGAGGAACAATGCGGTTTTTGTCCTGGTCGTGGAACAACGGACCAGCTCTTTACTCTCACAAGGATCCTGAAGTGGGCTTGGGAGTATGCCCATCCAGTCTACATGTGTTTTGTAGATCTGGAGAAGGCCGGGTCCCCCGGGAGATATTGTGGGAGGTGCTGCGGGAGTATGGGGTGAGGGGGTCACTTCTCAGGGCTATTCAATCCCTGTACATCCAAAGCGAGAGCTGTGTCCGAGGCAGTAAGTCGGATTCTTTCCAGGTGAAGGATGTTGTGACGAAACGAGAGCTGAGCCGTAAGGCAAAGCTCTCGATCTACCGGTCAATTTTCAGTCCTACCCTCACCTATGGTCATGAAGGCTGGGTCATGACCGAAAGAACGAGATTGCGGGTACAAGCGGCCGAAATGGGTTTCCTCAGGCGGGTGGCTGGTGTCTCCCTTCCATCAGCTCAGCCATCCGCAAGGAACTCAGAGTAGAGCCGCTGCTCCTTTGCTTTGAAAGGAGCCAGTTGAAGTGGTCTGAGCATCTGGTAAGGATGCCTCCTGGATGCCTCCCTAGGGAGGTGTTCCAGGCACGTCCAACTGGGAGGAGGCCTCGGGGAATACCCAGGACAAGGTGGAGAGATTATATCTCCACACTGGCCTAGGAATGCCTCAGCATCCCCCAGTCAAAGCTGGTTAATGTGGCCCAGGAAAGAGAAGTTTGGGGTCCCCTGCTGGAGCTGCTGCCCCCGCGACCCAACCCCAGATAAGCGGATGAAGATGAATGGATGGATGGACTGTGAAGATCATTACAAATTTACTCAATGCACTGCCAACAAGTCTCCCTGGCTTTGTCGGCCGCCACAATATTAGATTTGTTAGAAGTGTCTCCTCATTTCTTGACACAATCAACATGTATTCTTCTGGGTAAAATACAGAGTATGCGCCATTGCAGAAAAACTTGGCTGAACACACTCCTTTGATGCAAACACGCACCAACTCCAATTAAGTTAACACCGACTCAACTAACCAACATTTTATTCACCGTCGAAGTACTGTTTAACACCAGTGTAGGCGGTCAGAGTTTATCAACTCTGAGTTTGCTTGATAACCCTGAGTTAACTCTGTGTATGTTAAACTTCCTTCGTAGTACAGGCCACTGGTCTTCAAACAACACTGTAATGGGTACAAACAGCTACTAAGGGCAGAAAGTTATTCAAAAGCTTTGTTATTCAAAGGCTTTGTCCTAATTCAGGGCCTTACTCCTTCATGGTCTGTATTTCAAGATAATGGGTTGATAAGGCTGTCTAATTCCAAAGACTCCTTTGTGCAAAAACAATCTGTACATAGGAAAATTTCATCAATATTCAATGTAAGTGAGTTACTTTCTGGAACAATAAGTTGCTTAACCAAGAGTACTATAAATTTAACAATGTTATAATAATATAATAATAGAAAATTATTTTTAAGGAGCCTTGAAAAAAAGGTGAGCCTCTGTATCAGTCCATTTATGGTTCACTTTTTCTTCCTTGTTAAAAAACATGAAGTGGAAATTCCACTTAAATGTGACATCTACTTTACAAACAAGCAGAAACAAGGAAAGGACAAATATTGAATTGTGCATCACTTGCAACCATTCTCTGCCCTGTCTCAAGGTCCGATTCACAAAAGATTGAGCTAATGATATTACAGTGCAAACACAGCAATAAAGTTTTGCAGTTTGCCCTTGTTTTACATCTGTTAAATGTTAATCTGCAATTTTCTGTAGTGGTCCCAGTAATATTTGTTGTACTGAAGTACCACAACGCTGTTTGCTTTGCAGTGCATTTAGGGGTGCATTTCACTCTTTGCGGATGCTTTCAGGTTTCTTTTTGTCTTATGTGTGCCGGTTTACTGGCCCCAGAAGCTACGCAATCCTTTTGTGATTTTGCCCAAAATGCAACCATTGGGATGCAACCATTGCACCACAATGTTATGTGAAAAGGGAGAAATCTGCACCATCACATAATGTCTACGCTACAGAAAGTGTTTCCTTGACTCTGGATCAGAACCACATCTTACCTCATCCAATCTTTTTGCAAGGCAATGAAGGGTTTGCGGGCAGTGCTTGTTTCCCTTCCAGGGGTGGGGAGCATGTCTCTTCCACACCTGAGAAAAAAAAGACAATTAAAAAATGTTTTTCAATGTTTACCATAATCAAACATACAAACTCTTCAATACCTGTCCAGTCAGATGCTCACAGGCCACGACCCACTGTTCACAGATGGCAACACCCATTCTCAGGTTCTCTCTCACCGACACAAACGACTCCTCAAACATTTTAAGATCGCTCAGCTTCCTCTGCACATATCTTCCCAGGGCTCCACCTTGCACATGTATACACAACACAAAAACAATAGACACATGTACACACTGTTACTTTGGGATTGCCTAACCACTTGTCACATTTTAGTTGAAGGCAATGCCATGTTTCTTACGGGTTAGAGTCAACATAATTATAAAATCACTACGATCTCACACTTTTCAACATTTAATTATTGACAAGCCATGTTCTCTATAAAAAGTTGGTACTGTATATTGAGGAGTTCCTGGGAAAACAAGCTTAGTTTCATTTCTCAAAATATGAGTATTTCATAAACAACCAGAGTATCGAATGAACTTGATGAAATTAACTTTATGACACAGAAGTGTTGCTGAAAACTCTATCCTAAAAACATCAGCACATATTTGTTTTCATTTCCTGGTTTTGGTTTGTGTATGGGTAAGCGAGTCCCACCGATAACATCCATGAGTCGGACCATGCGTGTTTCTGGATAAGGCTCAAAGTCAGTCTGCCTCCAAACATCGTCCAGAATGTCTCTGCTCTGTTCCACCAGGTCCGCAACATCAAGCATAGACAAGCCATCAAGACCATCAAACTCCTGGTGGAAACACAAAGAGAACATTAGTTATGTTTAGTTTTCTCACAGTTGGTTCACTACAAATTGAAATATTAGCTTCTAGAGCAATTATTAAATATTGTTCAGTATGTGAAAAATAATGTTTATGTAACCCTATCTGTGGAATCATTGCTTAGGAGTTAAAGATTATAATTCTAATCTCAATAATTCTCAGTGTATTTCACTAAGCGACCACCCTGTATTCATACACATAAACAATATGTAGTAAATGTCTTCTTTTTTTTTTAATGTAGCCAGTTCTGATACGTAAAGGTTTGTATGCATACCTTTTGTATGGGTTGAAATTGCTCAGTGAAATGTGTAGCCTTTTCTCTCACACTGTTTTTATCAGCAGACTCAGAGAGATCAGCCCAGTACTGGAACTCATCACTGGGAGTCAGGATGCCTGCGTAGAGTGTAAAGAATATGAACAATTGTGTAAAAGTCATAATGTATACTGGTTCTTATCAGATTCTGTTGAGAAATTGTTCTTGTTTATTTATTTTTTTTACCTCCTTTATGAAATGAAAATCATGTTTGCCATTCACACTTCCTGATAGGCCACACTGAGAGATGCATATAGTAGTCTTAGTACAGTATATTTTATAAAATATAATATATGTGTGTGTGGTAAACACTTTCCTTCTATACGCGAATTTATTTCTGCAAAAAAATATGTTTGCATACCAAGAACATCTTCCTCAGTGCGGGCCTTCTTGGCAGAGGATTGTGCTCCAGACTGGCGGACCACTGAGCCCAGGCCAAGCTCCAGCTCACTCAGCAGGCCTGCCAGCTTAGGATCAAATACTGAACGCCACCTCTCATCCTTGAGAAAAGAGAAAGAGGGAAACTTTTTTAAGTTTTAGACTAAACAGTCTTGTTCTCTGCTCCTGCCTTATTTGGGAACCCAATCACTTATGAAAAGCTTTAGGGAAAAACACTTCAAAAGTATTTATGTGATGTAATATGATTACGCAGCCCTTTGCGTTAGTGACTGTCTTAGGAGACAGAACCTCTGGTCCAGCTGATTTGTGTTGTAGTACTTCTCTGTGTTTTCTTTCTGATTTCTTTAGTACACAGGGACAGACTCACCTTCAGCAATACAGGGGCAAAGACTTGTCTAACAGCCTGATAGAGGGTGTTGATGGGAGACTCCAGCATGGATGACACAAGGAGGCTTTGGTGAAGGTTGTCTTCTGTGATCACTGTGGGATGCAGTTTGAAGAACACCAACACCTTGTCTCTGCTGTCCCCCGATGCTTCAATCTTACAAAGGAAGATGAAATGTTTGAAAAAGACAAAAACACACTGTTTCATTGTCAAGTCAACATATGATGGTTAACTGTTGTCATTTTAAGTATGAATAAAGTTACATGACATCCACATATACTGTACACACTACCAGGCCATTCATTTGACACATACAGTGAAAAACTTAAAGTCAGTGACACAGGGCACATTTTTAAAATCAGCTCAATATCTTTACTGCAGAGCATTTCCAGGAGTAAATCTTTGTTTGATTAAATGGCTTATTCATCATAAATTATGGTTTATGCTGGAGATGTTTGTCTATTTAATCAATTAACAAACATTAGTTAAAGATTACGATTGTTGCAGTATGAGCCCTGAGGCTAAGCTTTTCACATGGATATGTTGCCTTAACATTGTAACAATGCATTTGTGTTACCTTATTTGTCAAGTGAAGGTTATTGTCATGTCTGCTGACAGACAGGACAAATTCATTTCCATCATCCAAGAAGTTATTAAGCTCTGGGCTGTCAGCCAGGGAAGATGAAGGCTTTATCCCATAGAAGTTTCCAGTTGTGGTCAGGATAAACTTCTTGCGAGCATCATCTGAACCGTTGGGCATCTTTCAGCTGTAATAATGTTACTGATGCAGAGAAATCTGTAGTATAACGTTACAGAAAATATCATTGTAAAGGACCACACTATGGGATGAATATGGCTTAATGGCAGTTATTGTATAAAACAGATAACGTTACGTTAGTTTTATTTCTACAGATTGCCTGTTTTCCAACCTTCCTAATTTTAAGCGTAACGTGTTAGCATTTTAGAAGCAACTGGGGCCATATCAGGTTCAGTAAACCTCGCATTGGTTAACGTTAAGTTACGCTTTAACTTTGTATTCTGCGGACCAGAAACAATGAAACAGTCCTGTTTATAGCCCCGTAGCCTTCGTCAAACCATATGAACCTTCAAGTTTCCCGGTTCACTGTCTATGCAACGTATAACTAACGTTAACAAGTTAGTTGTTTTGCCCTATGAGGTTGTTTAGTAACATTTAAAGTGTTTGAAGTGATGCATTATAAGTTATAGCAGTGCTGTCATGTCGTTGCTAAACTGTTAGCTTCTAAGTTATCTTAAATGTGTCCTAGCCCTGAAACAACGTTAGCTTAAAAAACAGAAAGCGTTCTGCGTGTTTTAGCAGCTTCTTCTATTTGCATGTGGTAATAAAATAATGTTTGCAAATTGGTGCAGCACTCTAACGTTAGCTAAGCAATGGTGGCTATAGGATGGCGAATAACATTAGCTAGCCAGCTAACGTTAGCGCACCGCCTCTGTAAATTAAAGTGAAGCATTTTAGCTAACGTTAGCTGGCTTCAGCACGCTAGCACACTAATAGAAACGTTGGTTTCATACCGTTTTGCCACCAAATGTTCTACTCTCGGAACTTTTGGTAACTTCATTCATGGAGTGAAGCTGTAGCAATCTGTTGCTCGTGTCTGTGTGTTCACCAGGATTATGCTTACGTGGTTACCAGGTAGCAACAACGATTCCTTGTACCACATGACACAGCGGAACTAGAACCATACGCAGTTTACTTACGAAATTTACTTAGACAAGTTGGTTGGATAAAAAATATTTTCGTCGTACCAGCCGGATCTCCATAAGGTTTATACATTTTAAGATCAATGTATATAAAATGAATTGGTATTACTAATGTCCTGGCTAGTGAAATTTGACAATGCATTTCATTTCGTCATTTTACCAAAGATAAAGTGTAATGTTTTGCATTTTTCCAAACACAGCTCCCGTATAGTATGGAGTCAATGGTCAAATGTATTGTAACTGCGTATCACCATATCTGAATGTGTGAAAACATTTTGGATTTGTACAGTTAAATGTGTGAATGTGTTAAAACGTTTTGATCAAATTAATCCAAATGTTTGAATGTGTAAAAAATATATGTACAAATAGATTTCATTTTCAGTTCTGTAACTGTGTGTGACATTTTGTGAACATTTGAAAATAATGTTCACAAATAATTTCCAGTGTGACCTGTCCAGGGTGTACCCCGCCTTTCGCCCTATGTCAGCTGGGATTGGCTCCAGCCCCCCCCGCGACCCTGTAGGCAGGATAAGCGGTTGACGATGGATGGAATTTCCACTGTGTAGGTGCATAAATATGTGCACACATTCTTACAGTTACAAAAAGGTTTTTGCAGCTTTGCATCATTTTGTTAGCCATGGTTCTTCTTTCGTTAGTGGTGTCTGGTATTATAAAGTAACGTTTAGTGTGAGTGTTTGTGTGTCAGTATGTGCTTTTCTAGCATTTTTTCCTGCAGTCTGACTGCAAATGAGAAAATGGATCCCTCGGGACAGATGGTGCCTTCGGACGACGCACTCTACTACTCTACTACTACTACTCTACTCTACTCTTTTAATGAAAAAGGGAGACGCAGGATCACTATATGTCACCAATCTGTCATGATCCTGTCTGTGTGTCTTGTTTGGGAGTCTGAGTTTAGTTCCATGTCCTTAGTTCATGTTTTGGTAATCATTCCTGGTCCTTGTTTGTATTATTGTGATTTGGTCTCCTGTGTTCTCGTTTAGGTTCTGGTTCTTTGTAACTTGTGTGTGTTTCTGTCTTCTTGGTTATTCACTCTGTCCCATGTCTGCTTGTCTCTCTGCCTCGTTAGCCCTGATCCCTCTCGTTAGTCCCTGTGTATATGTATGCCTGCTTGTCTCTCCAGTCTTTGTCACGTCCTTGCGTCTAAAGTTGAGTGTTCCTGCCTGTTCCTTTGTCTTCCTAGTTCTGGATTATTCCCTGTGTTTTGGACTACCTTTGTTGGACTTTGCCTCGAGCTCCTTGTAAGCCTGTTTAAGTTGGTTTTTTTGAGTTAATAAACATTTTTGTACTGCAACCTCCTTGCCTTGCCATTATCTGCATTTGGGTCCTCGACCCAGTCTGCACTCAGCGCCCCAATCCGTGACACAATCTGGCACGACGAAGGTAAATTTGAAGTTCAGCAGCCTATTGCACCAGGTGTGTGTAATTTAAAACTTAGCCTAGTTATAACATTATTACAGTTGTGATGAATGCATCACTAAAATATAAAAGCAATTACACTATAGATTACAGCATAACTCAGTAACAACTAAATAGTTACATATCCCCCAGGGTAGGTGTAAATCAAAAAGTGTCTCAAATTACAGCCATTTGTCTGCCACACCTTTTTTTTAATTGCCACACAGTAATCCAATAGAGACCTATTTTGATATATTTCAATATGTTTTACTATGATGCCAAGTGGCTCATACCAGCTACTGTAAATCTGATCATAACTGTTACATCCTATATCTAATAAATTGTGTTTTCTTGCTTTTCTTTTTTTTCTCAGTTTAGTATTCCCTGTCTTATACTGTATACTCATCCCTTTTGTTCTCATTTTACATTACGTGTTTCCTGTCCCTGTGTTCCCTGCATGTGTGATTACCGCCCTGATTAATCTCACCTGTATCTCGTTATCCCCTCTTCACTATACTTCATCTATAGCTGTTTTCATACAGAGATCACCCAGTAAACGCAGAAAGAATATATGCCAATATGCCGCATTTGCTCATTCATAATGAAAAAACACATAGCAATCTGGCTTTCCTGAACGAGCGGCGTAGAAAAAGACTTAGGTGTAATACAACACACAGACATCATGTCCGTTCTGTTACTACCAATGTTCCCGGCTCAGAGGCGGATCAAATCTGACCCGCCTTTCGTGCTCAGTACCTTTTAATACAGCGTACAAGTCATATTGGTGCAATACTCCTGGAAAATATGCCAGTATGAAAGCACCTTATCTGTCCTTCTTTGTCAAATTTAGGGGTACTATGACACAGATTTCCCCAGGTAAATTGCTCAGCTAAAGTAAGCCAATGGTGACAGCCATGGAGTCTCCAAAACAGTAGGTCTGATTCTGTCTCAACTCTAAGCATGCCTGGTAGACTGACTGACACAGTAGCCTTGATAAAGATGCACTGTTATTTATTTGTTAGGTAACCCAAGGTCGAGATTATCTTTCACAGTTTTATTACAGACAGACTGATTGGCTCTATGTAGACAGTTTTGCATGTGGCTCTAATGACACACATCTCCAAACATGTATAGAGGGGTGATCGGTAACCTTATTTGGACACTTAGTGAATCTCTGAAGGTCTTGGAAAGATAAATAGCCCCAGATAGTCAGTTTTGGTGTTGGCATTCCATGTGTTCAAACGTTGTACGCTGGCACTGATTTCCTCGACCAGGCTCAATAAAATATGCTGTTTAAGTCTTCATCAGTCCCTGAAACTTCTTCATGACACCTGAACCTTGCTTGCTTTATTTCAATAACACTTACAACATGAATACAATGTCTATGCATATTTTTTTTAAAACTGGGTTCACTGGATGTTTATGAATTTAGTATGGCATCACATGCCTGAAATATTAGGGAACTCCTGCACTACGGTGTTCCTCAGAACATGAAGTTTAGAATGGTGGACGGTTTTGTATCCTAGCCATAACTAGAACATTTTAGAAAACAGTGAGTCTGGTGATATTATATGTAGCCAACAGCTATTGTTCTTAGTAGTTCCCATTTCTGAAAAGAGCAATCACATAGAAGTTCTCTCATCCCAAACTCCAAACAGTGACTTGACAATTTGAGTGGAGTATCTGTTAACCAATCAATCTCTATGCACAGATTTAGACAGGAACTAGTTTTAGTGAAATGTGGTCCCTTTCTTGAGTTTATGTTGTGTTTAAGAAGCCAATGGTTGTGGTGAATCATCAGAGAACTACCAGTTTTTTCGTTGTATCTGTATCTTTGGCCAGCACACCACAAGTCAAACGGAATATTCTTATCTAATTAAAGGAATAATGCTAGTTTGTAGAAAACAGGGAAACTCAAGGGATTAAAGGTACAGGTAAAAAACCAGAATAACAAAAATATGGCCAGTACCTGGGTTATTGTTATATTTATGTAATATTTGTTACTTGTTATCTGTGCATGTAAACATTGTTCATGATATGCCTGACATTTGGGCAAAAATCTTACCATAACTGGTACTACGGAATATTTTCTCTTTCCAGGAATGGTGTAGAAAACAGTTTATATTATTTGCTGGTATTCCAGCATCTGCAAGTACAGTATGTGGCCATGTCAATCTGAAGGTGATTCAGTGTTCCTGATGTCAAGAAGACCATCTTCATCAAGTATGTGAAAAACAAAATAGATTCAAGTAATAGCTATGAAATGTCACACCATAATGCCAGATACAGTACATACCTAGCTATGGCTACAATGGTATTTAGCATTATGCCTGGAAATCACGTACATTAATATTATATTCCTTTTACTACCTTCTGCTGCAACTCTTTATCACCAGCTCTATTGGTGTCCTTGTGATTCTTCATGTTAGCAATAAATCATTACATTAGCTTACATGAATGAATGTTTAACAGACCAGGGCATTTTGTTCAGTGAACTGATTACTGATCTTATTTGAGTGTTTGGCCCACAGACGATCTAATGTTACCCTGGAAGTATAAAGAGAACTCATGAAAAACCTGCTAGAAAGGCCTACCCCCTGGATCTGTGATTGGATAGTGAATTTATATTTCTGAGTGGATAGTCAAATTATATATTAATCTGAGTGTCAAATGTGAGGCAACTGGCCTTGTAGGTTTGGTATTTGTCTTTATGCATTCACACACTGGAAATTATTTGTACAAATCTTTTTCATTTGTTCACAAAATGTCATGCACAGTTACAGATTGTATGGATTAACTAATTCAATCTGTTTGTACATTTTTTACACATTCAAAAATTTGAATTAATTTGATCAAAAGTGTCCCTATTAGTCCTCTGTTGCATTGTGTAGTATTTCTATGCTGGATTGTGTGTCCCCAGGTTTGCTGTGAGATTTATTACATAATGTCAAAATATCATTTAGGAAAAAAAAAGCTTCAATGTCAATATCAGATAATAAAGAAGGACATATTAAGGCCCTTATTATGTCAGTTGATAGTTTGCTTTGTAAATAAATATTATATTGCAAATGATTACCACAAACCGATTATCACACAGAGACTGTTATGATTAGACCTCGCCTCCTCCTATTTACTAGTGTTCTCCCTGTGGCTCCCTTCTCTGCTGTTCCTGTCTGTCTCGTTTGTCATGTGCTGTGTGTGTGTATGTGTGTTCATGGGCGTGTCCAATCCTGGCTCCTCTCCACCGGCAAAGTCTCACACCTGCGGCTCATCCAGTAATCACCACCTACAGTCAAATACCCTGGTTCAGCGCCCACTCTTCGCCAGTTTGTCAGTTTCCCTCCTGTGGTACAATTGCTCTGGCCAAACCTTTTGCCTCTCTGAATTTTTGAGTGTTGTTTTTGTGATGTCTGCCTAATGTCCTCCCTCAGTACCACCCGAGACCGAGACACTGCCTACCTGACTCTGCCTGTCAGCCTGCCAAGCCACGCCGCCCCGTACAGAACTAAGGACGCCATTACCTAGCACTCTGCCTGGAAAACCTCGCTCTCCCAAATCATTCATTCCCTCTCCTGCACTGTGATTAATAAACCAGATTGTGTGTTTTACATCTCCTTGTGTCCGACTCTGAATCCTCCAGTGAAAACTTAACAGAGGCTTTTGATGGCCCCTGGACTTCTAGCGTATAGTGTCTTCTTGCATGCATATAGTTCTTTTACATTAATCTCTATGTGAAGCTGCACATAATGGAGATAGGTCTTTGTGACAATTGTCAATCTGTCAAATGATCAGGAATTAACTTTTACTTAGATTAATCAAAGCCTTGGTAAAAGAGCTGTTTATGAAAACATTCATCCTGAAATAATTTTAAAAATGAATACACAGTCACATATGCATGCCAAAAAAACACTAAGGGATTCCCTTGATATGTACAGTTTTATTTCTGTCACTAATAGAAGGGAAATTCTGTTGTCATGCGGTGTCCTCACACCCAACTGCCCGTTTACAGAATAACTAAAGCTTTGGGCAATGAGTGGGGTCAGTATAGCCCATTAAGATTAACAATAACACTGATACCATATCTCCTCCAATACATTTCTCAAAACAGCCGAGTGAGCAATCAGTTGGTTACAGTCCAATTTAGTGAAGCAGCAATACGCTCTACTAAGCTGTAGAGTGTGAATAACTTTCCCAGACTGCCAAAAAGTCTGCTTCATAAAAGAGGTAAATTATAGTAATACTAATTATTTCTGGAGCACAAACTAATTTGAGTGCTTTAGAGAGACAAGCAGATAGATGATAGACAGTAACCAGCGGCAGACTCTGCAGCACCATGCAGTGGTTCATATTTTTCTTGTGAAACTTCATACGGACATGTTGTACATTTGCTTCAGTTTAGGGAATCACTTCTCGAATAGGAAGTTACTGAATAAAGCTAGTAATAGTTCAAATGATATGAGTTTCAAAAATCCCCTGGATGATGAGAACTGATATCAGAGCCTTCCCTCCCACACTGCCCACTGGCCAACACATTCCTTTTGACACCGTAAGAGCAAGCAAGGCTGTAAGAGAGCCTGTGGGTGTTAGTGGGTCTATATTGGGCTATACAGAAGATCTTCTAAAATGCCTTGTCATTTTTTTTGTAATAAATATGCATGCTGTTGATTTATATTTCATTGTTGTGTTTTCTGGATGTCAAAATATTAACACCCTCTCATCTAATACATAAAGGTTTAACAGCACCCCATACAACCATTTCCATTGCAAGCTTTTAAACTGCTATTTCCTCCCACAAACAAAATTCAAATCACCTCTATACCATATGTAGTTTCCCATCATTATATTTTTGATAAAGCACACAGCCTCTAATGTGACTGTGAATGTGAATGATAATTTTCCCTTTTGACAAAAACACATTCGGTCCCACACTCATATATATAGTATAAAGGGGCTATTCAACAAACATTGTCTATAAATATATTAACTGATATGTGCAGTCTAATGATATAATAAGACACCACATATAGGCTACAGTACTACATTAAAAAGAGTTAGATAGCTAAATAGAAATAATAGGGGTAAGACAAGGACACACCCAGACAAGTTTCTGGGCAGTTTTCTCAAATGTGTCAGGGATACACATGGAAAAACCCTGGAATTCCCTGTTTTCTGTATCTTCCCAAAGTTCCGTTGTAGTGGCTAAATTCTGGAATTGCAAATCATTCAAGTAATTTTGATTTCCTACCAAAGCAGCAGCATTTGATTTATCCAAATGTCAATCCATCAGGGATTCTGTGGAACTCTGGGTAACGGCAAAGATGCTATGAGCAAGGTGTAATTTGAGGAAATAGCACACCACCTGCATCTAAAACACATAATGTCAAAGACAGGCCACTTCAACCCAAGACCCACTGGTCACTAAACATTGATCATCATGGAAAAACCTTCATTTGGAAAATGCGTTTCCCTCTAGTTTGGAGAAATATACAGTCAAGGGAAAAAGTATGAGAACCCTTTGGAATAACCTGGATTTCTCCATAAATTGGTCAAAAAATGTGACCTGATTTTAAATCACAACAATAGACAAACACAGTCTGCTTAAACCAATACCACACAAACAGTTATATGTTTTTTATGTTTTTATTGAACACACTATGTAAACATTCACAGTGCAGGGTGGAAAGGGTACGCGAACCACTAAGCTAGGAGTCAGGAGTCAGACAACCTGGAGTCCAATCAATGAGACGAGATTTGAGGTGTTGGTTACAGCTTCTCTGCCTTATAAAAAACACACATCAATTTTTATTTTGCTATTCTCATGAAGCATTGGGTGATGTGAACCAAGCCTCGAACAAAAGAGCTCTCCGAAGATGAAGAATTGTTCATTTAAATGAAGATGGAAAGGGTTACAAAAGTATCTCTAAAAGCCTTGATGTTCATCAGTCCACAGTAAGACAATCTATGAATGTCTATAAATGGAGAAAGTTCAGCACTGTTGCTACTCTCCCTTCCTGCACATCCTGCAAAGATAACTGCAAAGATGACGACTACGATAGGTAAAACACTGAAAAAGAATAGAGTTCATGGGAGGACAACATGGAGGAAGCCACTGCTGTCCAAAAAAACATTCACATCTGTTTTTGTTTCTCTCTCTTTCTTTCTTTCATTGTTTCTTTCTTTTCTGTTTAATGAGGAGCTGTGGGCATTACCCTATGCCATTCCCACACACCTGGTCTCACATCCAGTCCCCGCTGGAACATCGAGTTATACACAATATGTAAGGTGTTTCCTGCCTCAATATAGGAACTTTTGTCTATTTGCTTTTTTTCTCTGTTGTATTCCAGCATTCTATCCATCTTCAGATTCACCTGCAACCGGATTTTATGCTTAACCTGCCCTGCTTGCCAGTCTACTCACTCTGCTACACGCCAGGTGGTCTACAAACAACCACAAAGTGGCTCCATTTCTCTCGTGATGCTTTTTAATTTAGTTGTTTTTCAGTTGAGTTTATTTAAGGTTTCTTGTCTCATGAGCAAAGTGCACAAGTAAAACATTTGCCCTCTTCATGCAGCCTGTGATGTCTGAGATTTTTGTCAAATTTTAACTAGTGAAGAATATTTTACTTGTATTTAGGGAGAGAGAGTGTTTTCTTGCTTTTGTCTTATTTTATTGCAAGTTTAGCCATAAGACTGTGTTGTAGCTAAGGTTAACTTCCCTCTCAATGAGCCATCTGAAAGAGTTATGCAGTTACATCAATCGTAACACATTCCAAAATACAGGATGTCAAAAAACACACACAGCAGCAGAATTTTATGGATGCAGCACTGTTGTTTTTGTTATGGTAAATGATTGTGATCACTTCCACAGAATTGATGTCACATGGTTAGGTGAGACTGATTTGGAAAGCAAACAGGGAAGTTTGTCCAGCTTCCTGATGTCTTCTGTGACGTCATCATACGTATAGTGGTGATCACACCCACACCCACATAATTCAGCAGTAACCTTCAAGCTGCTCAACAGTGAGAGAGAGAGAGAGAGAGAGAGAGAGAGAGAGAGAGTTATAGAAAGGGGACCTTCCCAGTCATGTGTTCACAGTCAAACAAGGGAAGTCATACATCTGGCTAAAACTAAATTCAAGTATCAGCATGGAAAAAGAAATATGTCTTTGTGCAATTTATATCCCACCTATAGAATCTCCATAATATAATGAGGAAATATTAAGCATTCTTCTCATTGAAATCACCCACTTTCCAGCCCAGGGAAATGTGTAACTATGTGGAGACCTGAATGCAAGAACTGGTACTGAATCTGATATTGTCGACCCACAAGGTAATAATCACGTGTTTGGCCAGACCCCTTTATACATCTCACCAATCATCACTCACAGAAACAACCTTGATAGTGTGACAAACAATAGTGGTAGGGAGCTACTACACCTCTGTCGAGCCAGAAGTCTGTACTTTCTAAATGGTACTTAGAAACTAGAAAGACTAGAAACTCTTTAGGTGAGATTTACATATTCTTCTGCTCTTGGGTGTAGTGTAGTGGACTACGCAATGACTGACATCTCCACTTTGAATGCATTAATTGTCAGGCAGCAAACCCCATTCTCAGACCACAACCAAATAAATCTGTTTTTGAATATTCCTGACAGTCCTAGAAACAAACCAACAGAGCCCTGTAAGCTGTACCAACTCAGGGAGCAAACAGTGATGAAAAATTTGTGAAAGCTCTAAATTCAACAAAATTGATGAATAAAAGAACAACCTTTATCCAAAACCAATACGACACCAATAAAGAAGGTGTGGATAAGGCTGTGAGAGATATGAACCTTATCCTTTATGAGGCAGCTATTGAGGCTGACCTGGAAAAAAATAAAACAACAATCAATGCAATTAAAAAGAAATTCTATAATATAAGTGTCCCGATTAAAATCTGGTGTAAAATATTTGACAGTGCTATTAAGTAGATTTTGCTTTATAGAAGTGAAGTTTGAGGTCCACTTTGTCATCAGAACTACAACAGATGGGGGAAGCATTCCACTGAGACCCTACATGCAGAATTCTGCAGAAACATCCTAAACATTTGAAGAAAGACTCCTACAAATGCATGTAGACAGAATTAGCACAGTTTCCACTGATAGATACCAGAAAAAGAGCACTGAACTTCCTGATGCACCTCAGATCAAGTCCCCAAGACTCCTTCCAATTCAATGCTCTTAAAACACAGGAGTTGAGCACTGAAAAGAGTCCCTTCCTTATGCCAGCTAGTCATGAGATTAACATGTGTGTGTATGTATATGTAATTTCAATAAAGTTGTTTTTTTTTGACTTTCTAACAGCTCCACCCATAACTCTTCATTACTTGTATAGAGGAAGTCCCTTATTTGCACACACAGACTCGAACAGGGAAAGAGGCAGAGAAGGCGAGGCAGCACCAATGGTAAGTATCTTTCTTTTTTCATGTTTCTTTTGAAAATAATGTTATCGTTGTGAAGGCTATTATTATCTGTCATGTTGACATTGGAAAGGAAGACCATCTCTCGTGCGTTTACATAGTTTTCTGTATGAAAGAATGACTCAGAATGCCACTGAGCAGGAGCCTGTGCGTGTGTGTGTGTGCTGGGGTGTGTGTGTGTATGTGTAGACATAGCTGCTCATAGGAAGGTTTAGCCACAAATGAGCTAACAGCGGCATGCAGATCAGAAAATCTGTCAGGAGACTTTCTTACAGTAGGAATGGCATATGTTTGCTCCTGTATTAAAATGACCTGGACAGTGACTCAGCTCTGTGTACTAACAATATTTGTTACTAAGACAGGAAGAGAAGTGTGTGCTAACAGTGTAAATCCCTGCTACTTATGTAATTACATGTATTTTTGGACTATGACTATGATATTGTGGTCAAGTGACTTGAGTTGATGATATGTATATTACAGGAATGGGCATTGATTATAAAACCAGTATCATCCAGTATCCTACATGACCGAAAATGAGAATGGAAATAGAAAGTCATCTGGTGTTTTGTCTTCATTGGGAAAATAAAATGATTAGTGAAGCTTCAGCTGTGTAGCAATAACAGCTAAACATATGAACATCACCTGCCACAAGTATCTCACCTCAATTTAATCAGTTTCACCCTGCAACATTCTTTACAGTCCTTTCAGCTATTTACCCACATGAAGTATCATACAGCCCCCACATTAAAACAACATGAAGCTCATGTGAGACGAGTTCAAATCAGTGTGTGAGAATGACATATGGTTTTGTAGCATACTGTGTGTGATAAGCATGCGTTTCCTTAAAAAAATACACCCTAGCAACCAGTCCTTTGTAAATTGTGTTACGTCATGTGGGAATCCCCATACCAATAAAGCCTCACTGTATGAACACTTGATGAGAGCAAGTGCAAGAGCTTTACATAGGCTGACTCAAAACTGCTATTTTGCAGTTGCTATCTTAGCTTTATTTACTTATATACGTTGTAGATATAGTATTGGGTCAATTATTAAGGGGTGTAGGTGCCCCATTACCATGACCACAAAAAGATTTCAATCATTTGATGTAACAGTACAGCAACTATAACGCCATTTTACCAAGGAGGACCTCTAACCCTGTATACATAGGTGGACAGAAAATAAGGTATACCTTGGAAAATCTTTCAATAACAGTGCAGTACAATACAATAAAACCACAAACTGTAGCCTCAAAAATTGTCATATATTATATTGCCATTATATTGGATATTGGAATTATATTGGATAATTACTATTTTATAGGTGCATGTTGTAAAAAAAACAGATACATATTCAAGGATATTAGCGAAAAACAAACCTCAGTTAAATCAGTATAACAATCCATCTGGTATCACTTTTCCCAAAACTAAACCCGTCATGAAAGTATGTGGCCCTTGGGAATTCCCTCAGA
Source organism: Micropterus dolomieu (assembly GCF_021292245.1). Taxonomy (NCBI): domain Eukaryota; kingdom Metazoa; phylum Chordata; class Actinopteri; order Centrarchiformes; family Centrarchidae; genus Micropterus; species Micropterus dolomieu. Next base: position 19,385,395 of record NC_060166.1, on the reverse strand, counting down.
TGTGGTTTCTGGGGAGGACACACACTGCTGCTGTAAGGCCACTCATTATGAGGAAGGTGGTGTTTCCCCTGGAAGTCCTCTTTTGGATTAACATTATGTTTAGTCATATTTGTGTTTAAGTGCAAGTTTCAATACAAAGCTTTACTCAAAGGAGTTAAAATAGCCTCTTCATTTCTTGAATGCGCTTGTGCAGTATGAGCAAAGTGAGACCAGGTGTCTGGTGTCAAGAAGACAAGTTGTGTGATCCGTTTTAATTGGCAGACAGCATTTAGTGTTCATTTATTTTTGTTAATCTTGTCACACCAACTAAAACAATTCAGGTATTGTTTTCCTGATATTTTAAATCTAGCTGACTAGAGGTAAATGTTTTTTTACACTAATGCACAAAATAGTGAAAGTGAAATTAAATACTGTATAGTAGTTATAATACCAATACAAAATAAAAGAAAACTAAAAGACACTGTCTGGAGTGTGAGATTTCCCCCCAGCAGGTAGAGGAATAAACCCTTCAGCACATCAACAATAACAGGCTTTTTGTGATACTGCTCTTAGGGACTTTCCTGTAGCATGGCTAATGATCTTTCAGGAAGACAGAAATCATTTTCCTTGTTATCACAGATTGTGAAGGGCCAGTCAGATATTTCAGATAATGTTTTTTTTGTTTGTGTGTTTACTGTGTGCCTTCTCACTAAACACGTATTCCACAAACCATTTCATAACAATCATTCTCTTAGTATGTACATTTAAACAAATCAGTGGTGGTTTGAGATGAGCAGGTAAAGCAGGTTTAAAAACCGAGAAAATAAATCAGTCACCTGCTAATTTAATCACCTAATCTGATACACAAATGATGGAAAATCTTAACATCATAATCATTTTGTATTTTTAAACTCCCCAATGGATTCCTGCTTGCTTACTTATTTAAAATACAGCAAATTAAATGGAAAGTATAAATACTAACAGTGACTGATTTCTTTTTGTTTTTTTCAAAGGCATCACGTTGCACCTCACAGTTTCTGTAAGTATCCCTGTCATTTTCTATTATTGCATTATGATTTCGAAATGTCAGCAGTAGACATCACAATGCTGTGACTCACTACACAAATATTTTGAAAGTGGTTTACATTGTGACGTTTAACTCCAACCCTCATCAACGCATCTGATGTTTTATTTGGGTGTGAAGATGTTTTCTATGGAACTGCTAGTGATGTAGTCGTGGAAGTTAGTTAGTTAGTTAGTAACTGTAATGTCAGTTTCACTGTCATGAGACCAAATTGAAGCATACAAGATTTACATTTCATTGCACAATACCTAGTTTCTGCTGAGAATTCTCAGACTCAGTATTGTTTAGTTGCTGTTGTGATAAGGTCTTAAATTATACCGCTTCTTAAATAATCCAGTAGTTGACAGTAGGCAAAGCTTCAATTTAAAGCTGAAAACCCAAGAATAACACAGTACATTTGTGGTCCTGCCTCACTCATTTGAGCTAATGCTTCCTTTGTCAAGGGTCATCAACTGAAGCTCCAGTGCTAAAAATGTGTGACAGCAACATGGACCCAAATAATCTAAAAAGTCAAGGATACTGAGAACTGCTGTATTTATTTCTATCCACAACTCTCAAAATTAATTTTTAGGTGTTTTATTCTCAATTAGGCCCAGTCATTTCAGTTTTAGAAAGAATGACGGTTGGTGACAGAGGAAGGCAATCAGTCAGTTTTGATCAGTCATCATGAGCTTTGCAGCTGTTTGCAGCTCCAAAGGCAGTGAGCTGAACCACTTGCTAACAGTATCTCAGGGCATAGGGAAAAGTGTTATTTTTTAGTAGTTGTTTTTATGTGTCAGATTGTGTGGATGCATCTCTTTGTGTTACTGTAATGCCCTAATATAACCCAGGTAACCTTGTAAACAATTATTCTTTCGTCTGTCTTCCAAGAAACCCACTAACCCTGCTGATTCTGGTTTTGACTATGATGTGGACCTTTTCTGTCACAGGTGAGCAGTTTCGTCATATCACTGCTTCAACGACTCACCTTTATCTTGGTTTTGCATGAGGGCTAGTGATTTCACGGCAGTATGCTTGGTCGCACATGAATGAAGCAACACAAAATGTATTATAATACAAAACAGAAATGTTAAATAAATCAAATAACTACATATGTGAGAGATTCGTTGGCAGAGATGAACATGCAAAGATCCAGATCTGCAGCCACAGCACCTTTTATTTTCTTTAAGCTCACTGTTTTGGTTTTAAAGGAATACCTCACCATTTTCAGAAATACGCTTATTCACTTTCTGGCCAAGAGTTAAAAAAGAAGACTGATGTCACTTACTTGTCATGTATGCTAATTTAAGCTATCCAGCTGCTAATATAAGCTTACTTTTTGAACCATTCCTTTAAGGCCCATACATTTACTATCACAGTCCCACAGACCCATCAACCCTAATTCTGTGTTCAGCAAAATAGTTGTGATAAAACAACTATAAGCTGGCTGCACACCTACAAGCTATAGACAGACAAAGTTTCTAGCTAGCTGGTGAAGAAAGGTGAATATCTGGCAAGCTAAAGACGCAGGCCTTTTTCTTGGGATTTGGTGGACAATTTATGAAAAGGCTAAAGTGTTCATGAGGTGACCAAAAAAAACCCCACACCCAAGGTGAAAATGAAAAGAAAAACCTTTTGCTCACTGTGACCTTTACATCATGTAAAACGTGAAAGAGACACTACTAGTTAAGTATTGTAGACAAAAAAGAAAGGGCTAATAACCTGAAGAGGAACTGAGATTAGTCTACTAAGTCATAAAGAGGAGCTCTCAAAACAAAAACCCCTGACCTTTTACACCCACCCACAACCCTAAAATAAGGTTTACTCAAAGTACATTACTTATGCTGATTTCAAATCAAATCTTAAAGATGGCAACAAATCCATGTTTTGGCTTAACTCAGTAATGCTCCATTCAACTTTGGACCCCCTCTTAATATTATAAATAAAAGTTTTTCATATTACTAAAGATGATATATTTCTGATTTTAAATAGCCTTAAATTGTTTGATCTTCTAGGTATTTCATTTCTCCAGTACGACGATTCACTTCTTTTTCATAAAAGGTTTCCCAACATTGCTCTGATCCTTTTCTTCCTTTAACTTTTCTTTTCCAGAAAGTGCTGATTCGATTCAGCTCAGAGGGGAGGTTGGTGGAAAGGTGACCTTTCGCTGCCCCTTTGACCAGCAAAAGACAATTCAAATGTTCTACCTTCAGAAGGGCATTATCTTTGTGAATGGCTATTATGATTTAAAAAATATTACAGAGAAATGGGAGAACACCAAATTGGATCGCCAAAGCACAACTGTGGAAATGGACAGTTTGAATGTCTCCCATATTGGTGACTATCAGTGTCATATCATGTACGCTGGCGGTGACATGAAGACATATGAAACTACTATTCACCTCAGTGTCACAGGTATGAATTTCAGCACATTAATTTGATTGTTTAAGTTTTAGGTTGAGAGGAGTTTCGGTTGACTAAGAGTTTTCAACACGATGAAACATGATGGAACAATACTGTATATATAATATTCTTAATAATGCTGTTCTCTGGCTCCTTTCCCCTGAAAGTAGTGGATTTAGACAGAAGGATGTCCAGTTTTTCTTTCACATGTGTATTTGAAAATCTGTCAAACTGAAAGATGATGAAAATCTTGTTTTATGGTTTTCTGGAAGACCGGTTTGAAAAGGTCCATCCCACCTTGGCCAAAAGCAGGAGAATTCTCTCCACAGGTTATCAATTACATGGCTAGCAAAGAAAAACACTGTTATTCAAATGAGCTATGCAGCATTTTTATCTCATCATATTATAAAGTTAAGGTTTATATGACAATCACTGTGATCCCTTTGTATACTTATCACAAAAATAAACCCCCATCAACCTAGGATCTAGGACCTAGGGAGGCGTCATTGTATCATTAAAAAGATGCAGGGTGTTTAAAGTAAACATGGCCATTTTCAGAAACTTTGACATGTTGGAGATACAACCCACTACTTGACAGTGCTCTTTTTTGTCTCTCTCTTCTAGCCAGCTATAGTAAACCTGAAGCCACAGTGTCCTGTAGAGATGGATTTGGTTGTCAGGTAATGTGTGCCTCACATGGCGGGTACCCAAGGGCCAGAATGATGTGGAACGTAACTGGGAATCAGACATGGAACATTGTTGACAGCAATGAAACGAGTGATCCAACCACCAAGATATTCAACATCTCCAGCACTGCATATTTCAACTGCTCCAATGGAGAGCGGAAGTTCAGCTGCTCTGTGGACAACGTCATCTCGAACGTGTACCCAGTCTGTGAGTACTAAACTCAAAAAAGACAAGTCCTAATGGTTTCTGCACCAAAATATAATATGCTTTCAGTCCCTGGGCAAGTTTTGGGAAGTGTGAAAGGCATAGGGAATCCCTCAACATAGATTCCCTTTGATGGCTACTTTTAAATAAATGTGTGAGGGAAATTTACTTTTACATCCTGTCAGTGTTTGACTGTTCACAGAGGAGTTAAGAGTTTGGGTTTCTGTAAAGAGACAGCAGTGCTTTAGAAATATAATAGTCTATGTGCCATGTATGTCAACTACGTCAATTATCCAGAGTGTAGCTGATGATACACTGGGCAACTTTTTGAGCAATATTGCTGGGAAATGTTGCTTGTGGCAAGTCCGACTATGTTTTGAACCGATAGCGGTGGTGCGGGGAGGGTGGCAGAGTGGTGGGGGAAGAGGATTACAGTAGTGATCTTTACTCATTACTGTTGACAGTAACATTGCCCAGCACCATTGCTCTAAAAGTTGCTCCATGTATCATCAGCTTAAAGGGCACACTGATCATGATGTCAATAATATAATGTTGCTGTTTTTTTTCAAACTATACTGTATCTATTGCATTTTGTAAATGTCATTTTTGTAATACTGTTAGCCTCATGAAAGTTCTATTCAAAAATAAAAACTTTCATTGCAGTTGGATGAAAGCAGGTATCTCAATATATCTCAAAACCCTAGCTGCATGGCTATACCATCAAGAGATGGTTAATCTTTTGTAATTTGGGTGAACTGATACTTTAATGGACGAATCTGGTGACTAAAATACATAAAATACTGAAATGTTGTGTACTCCGGTTGTAAAACAGTGGAAAAAAGGAATAAAGTACTAAAGTGCTTGCTAGAATAAAGTGCTCAATTTGGGGACATCAATTACACTTGACAGACTTAACCAAGGATACATAAATCATGAACAATACTAACTAGTGCATCAAATGTGTATTAATCCACCAATAATAAATATTCCCCAACAAATACATAATCTTGCCTTTAAATAATGTTTTACTCTACTTTTGTGAAGTGTTGATTGACCATGGAAAACATGGATTTGGGTCTCACAGACAGGGTAGTGAAAATATTGACTATTAACTAACTAGCCTTATGCTTTAAACTCAACTGTCCTTGTTCATGTTTGACTCTGTCTGAAATTTGTTCTCATCTGAAGGTACGCCTGACAACAACATTAACAACAATGCTTATTTGATAGTAGCAGCCATCGTGGTGGTTTTATGTATTGTTATGGTGGTGGTGGTGGTGGTGTTGACGAAATGCAAGAAAGGACAGAAAGGTAAGAAGAATGTTTAGGTTTGTCACATTGTAGCTGTTCTATACACATTTGCATAGCTGTTTGTACAAATACAGAGATGCCAGTATGAATGACTCTACAGTGAAAAACTCACAGCAATTTTTAAATTGGTTTCCAGGGGAAGAATCAACAAATGTGAGGCAACAGGGTGGAGAAAATGGATGTAAGGAGTAAGTGGTTGTTTACTTGAATTTCATTTTGATTTCATTTGATTTCATTGTACAAGTAATGTAAACTGTAAGTTGATAAAGAGTTTCATAAGCCACAACTGTAATGCTAAAATGCTGCTTTTCATGACAACACACAAGTCCCAGTTGCCTCAAAATGTACTTTGTAACTTGTAAAGCACACATGTATAAATGGCTAACAATTTTTAATTACACAATCTTTTAACCACTGACATTATCTCTCCCTTTCCCCTTCTTTCCTTTTTATATTTCATTTTATTCATAGGGTTATATCCCTCATGGAAAAAGGAGGGTAAGAGACATCCTATGTGTTGAATTGGTGAAGAAGATCATCCGACTTCTGCTCGGGCCAAACATCTTACGTGTTCTAGAATCTAGAATGAAAACTGTCACTAAAGTGTATGTTACATTTGGGACTGACTGGCTACATACACGCCAAGAATGGCCAGTAACCACAGTGACTGACTATGGACTGAATGCTGTCAACGTTTCACTGACACTTGTGACTTGTGGAGTGTTTTGAGGAAGTATTCATTATCAGTATCCTTTTACTGGTAAAGTAGGCCTACAGTGCGTCATTCGTCTGACAGCAGCTCACTTCTCAAAAAGAAGGACTTTTCCATTGGTTTGTGGTGAGATTATTGTCACATACTGGGAAAACAGTCTCGGAAGGAAACACTTCCCAGCAGGACGAGTAGTGAAATGAAAAGACTGTATTTAAAGCTTGATGAAATATATATTGTCTTGTTACACTGACCTCTATAGGGAGAAGTGAGATATGTTTGTACAAGTGTCACTTTTGTAATGTGTTTAATCATTTCTAAATATAATATATTGTTGTATTGCACTTTAAAATAGCCCTTTGTGTGCCCATTTATTTAAGACACATAGTAGAATAGTCAATGTCAGTTTGAAAGTGATCAAAAGGCACTGTAATTCCCTAATTTGTGTCCAGGGTTTTAACTCTTTATTTAGTTTTGTCAGAAATGATCAGTAACAGAGGCCGTGAAAAATATGGATGTCAGTATAATGTTTGCAAATGAATTTGTTCTAAGAATTTTGCTGTTTCAGCAAAGTTCTCTGCAATAAATCCCAGTATTCCCCCTGTAAAGTGCAATATTGAATACAAAGCTGTTTTTAAATGAATTGCCGTTACCCTCACAATTAATATTTTGGTCCTCTTCACAACTGACATTTTGTCTCAGGTGACTGTTCTCATGTGAAACAACCCTTTTGTATGCTGTTTTTCCACATATTTATTTTATTTTGTTTTTCTTTCTCAGTATCAAACTTTATGTGGTTTACCCTGTTTACAGTATTTTGAGTAAGGAGACCTCACTTATTCCTCCTTCCTCAGAATTACCGAACAATCTCAAAGGGCTGCTTTCAGTTCCTAAATCTGTGCAAAAAACCTTCACTGTTTTAGGCAGAAGGATGTCCAATTTTGTAACTTGTCTTGTTCATTTGTCATCACAACCCTGTCTGTATCTCATTTTACTTAGCTACTGAAATGTACCATAAATTAAAAATTGTGTTGTGGGAAGAATTACCCTAAATTGCACTCTTTTTACTATATGGTTAGGCTAAAGGTAGAAATAGAGCTTTAGGCCAACATTTTTTTTCTTTTCAGCTGCAATGTACTTTTATTGCCACTAGATGTAGTATTAGCACCACATAGACAAGAACCTCCTGCTATCATGGCTGATTGGCGCTGTTGAGCGTTGTGTATACTATGACATCAGAATATCATTGTGAAGTGCCACATTCACATTTGTCAGCTAGCCTGCAAAAGAAAGCTAATTTTCACCTGCCTGACGCATACATAATGTCTCTCTGACCTCAATATGTGGTCACAAGCCAGGAGATGTAGATGAGTATAGCCAAGGGTTTATTGAAGGAAAAGAGAAGAGGAATAAAAGCAGGAAAGAGGAGAGGATTGTAGACTAGATGGATGTCCTGTCAAACATGGAATATCATTCACATTATATACACGTCATAGCAGTCTTTCTGTATGTCTCAAACTATTTCCACCACTTATTTTTCCTATCTCTCTTGCTCCAATTCTTTCTCCTTTGTCACACATTTCATTCTTTCAAAACACACCTCCACTTCTCTTCCTCGCTTGCTTTCTCTCTGTCTCATGAGTCACTGTGACAGGCTGTCAGTCCACCTCCCTGCCCTGTGTTTACATTGAGCAGCAGAGCAGCACCGGGCTGGTTGCACTTCAGGAATGCAGCCCCTACGTTCCCTGCCCTTCTCCTCTTTTCCCTTCTCCCCACCTCTTTTCTTTCTTTACCTCCTTCATTCTTTCATTCCCTAATTGCACAGATTCACTCCTTCCCTTTCTCCTCACTTTCCTTCTGGTGCTTCTTCCGTCATTTCCCTTCCACTCCTCTCCTCCATCTAATTATCCTCCCATCTGCCCCATCAACCCCCACCTTCATGAGCTCCCTTCCTCTTCTCCTGTCTCCATTCTCTCTCCTCCGAACCTCCACTCCCCTTCTCCTTCGCCTTTTTCTATCCCCTCTTTAAAATTCAGAGAGCATTGTCCAAGCTCATTCAGTCCCCCCCATTCCCCTGTCACCATCCCCTCACCTCCCACTTCTCCCCATTTCTCTGTCCTGCCTCCCTCATTCCTGTCTAACCCAAACAAACCAGGGAGGACTTTCCTCTGTGGATGTAGGAGAAACACCACATGTCAGACTTGGTTTAAACATAAACATTAGTCAATTTGAGGTCCTGGAAAAGGATATGAGACACTTAAGTTCAACGTGAGATGGAGCTACTATTAGGAAATCTTAACGCTAAAACTAACCACTGGAGATACAAAAATCAGGGCAGAGAACAGTATATTTTGGTGTATATTGCCAAAAGTGTATTATTTGGAATGGAGTAACAGTATCAAAGAGAGTCCAAAACCAATGGATTCAAAACATTTTTTCAATTGGTTTGTTCAAGTTAAAACCAAACAAAGCACAACATTTGTTTGGGCCACAGGGAATCCAAATTTTTTTTTTTTATCGAGCCCTTGAAATAAAAGCTTTTTTTAAACCTTACTCACTACGAGAAGCGCTTTGAATTTGATTTGTATTGTAAACTAACTTTAGATATGAATAAAATCCATTGTGAGATTAAAAATAAATATTTTTTGGGTGATGCAAATACTTGTATTTGAGTTAATGAACTCTGAACTTCAGGTCACAATTATGTTTCCACGTGTCTTTATAGACACATTAAGAGTCAGGGCAAAGACACTTCATCTAATAATTACAAATAATCCAAGCAGACTGTTCTGTTTTCCAGTGACGCAGCAGAGTGTGTAATCTCCTGCTTAAAGAACTTTTTTAGTCAGAACACAGTCCTGTAGCATTTCTCAGCAAGAGGCATGTGACCTCTGCCACACTGTTCTGTGTGGCGTCCATACCAGGGGATTTAAAATCAGATTATACTAGTTATGAAAGTCAACTAGATTAGTTTTAGTGCAGGGGGGCCGGAGCACAAGGTATCAATTCACCGCGGGAGAGGGGAACTGATCAGCATGAGGGAGACTGGGCTGTTAACGTTCTAAAAAACAACACCAGGCATTTCGCTGTCTTTGAAATGTGTATATGTGTGAGTGTGTATGTGTGTGGTGTAACAATGCAAAGGATGCAGAATAAAGTGGAACAAAATTACAATATATTTTTTTTTAAATCCTAAAAATTTCTTTGCATTTTTTGTGTGTGTGTTTTTGTACTGAGCTATAAATTTCAGTATTTCCTTTTGCCACCGAAATTGATTGAAGGCAATTCATTCAGACAATTAATCTAAACAGTCACAAAAAATAAGCCATTTTTTTGGTTTGTAAACTGACCATAATTGAGAATATAGCTGTGTTTTGAAATATTACATGGCTTTAAAACAAACAAATCAGAAAATATTAACGACTTTAGTTGCTGTCACATGTTTCTTCCTGTGTTACAAGACCTGCTAGCAGGTTCCAGTCTTGCGCTTTGAATTTTGATGGCGTGTTCCTCTTTTGTGAACATTTTAGTAGATACCTTTGATAAAATGTGTAGTCAAAACAGAATGAGGGTGGTGAAGCAGAGACAGTGAGGGACTGAGCAGGTCAGGAGGTTCAGAGCTCTGGTGCTTAAGCTGAGTGATCATGTTGTTGCTGTCAGTGCAGAAACCCTCTCTCTGACCCCCAGAGACAGGAGAGGTGACCTGGAAGCATTTATCACCTTGGTGCTTTCTGACCCTTGACCTGAGGCCTGAGATACGGAAAAGACACACCAGAGGGAAGAAAGGAGGAGATAAAGAAAGACACTGGGGAAGGGGTGACCAATGGGCCAATATATATTTATTTGTTATACTAAATTTGTAAAATACAACGATTTGTTGCACTGCTCATGAGAGAAATTCATGTATTTCTGGAAGAAGAATTGCTTTCTGTACTCCAGTGTTGTAGTGGCTCATTTGTCAAACTGTTGGAAACCAATGTGGACTTTGTGAGTGCGCATCAATGGCAATATTTCTCTTGGTCAGGAGATAAAAAGATTGCTGGTGTATATGTGTGGTCCAGGTTTTGGTTGAGCCAAAAAAGCTCAACAGAGACTTGAAAGAGCTTGAAACAAGCTGGGAGAGAAAGATGTTTGCTGGCTTGGAGCCCAATAGAACTATTACCACCTCTCTGTAATGGTGATACACCAGTGGAATTCCTCGCCAAGGCCTTTTCAACAAGGTTATTTCCCGATATCTAAAGTTGTGTATTGCGTGTGTGTAGATGAGCGAAATCTGAGCAGAGTCACATCTCCTTTGATTATTTATAGAACTGCTTAAGATGTGACCTTTACTTTTGCACAAAGACTCACTCAAACAACACTTTAAACAAACAGTGAGTCTATCTACCAACATGGAACTGTACAGTAGACATTGTTCTGCTGCCTGAAACACTCAGACAGGTGATCACACTGAAGCCAACTGTCCTGTGGGAGGATCGTATGAGGAAAGCCAACGAGAAGAACAGAGGCCAACATGAGGGGTTGGTGGGTAAGGTGCCCAGTTGGCTGCAAACGGTTGGCAGCCTCATGTTTCTGCAGAGGCTGAACATCAAAGACCATCAAAAGTATTTGTAATGTGCGCTGTGAAAGATTGTGTGACATCATAATATAACATGATGTTTGTTACTTGCTACAACATGTTATGTCCAGCTATTTGCTGTTCTCAGTACTGTGCGATAATCAACGATGGATGTTTACATTTTACAGCCTGCTACTGTGAAAATTCCACCACTGTGACCTTATTTGGTTACCGGGACATTTTTTATTGCACTGAAGACAACTGCACAACCATAAATTGCAGAGTCTTGTTTGCTTTTTTCTTCCTCTTCATGCACATGAATAAGGAAGAGACAGTATGGTTTATTGGAGACCAAACAATGAAAATGGAAGAGTTGAATTCCTCTCCTGCACAAGAATGGTCCACAAATAAAATCTTTGAAAATTTTTGAGTGTTTGTTTCCTTCCCCTGGTATATCAGAGACATTATATTGTTTGAATTATTTATGATCAAATCAACAAGTGTGATTTCATAAAATCTTTTCTTTTATTTAATGAAGGTCATAAAAATGTTATCCGATGCGCAGTGTAACCTGTAGCTGTCAGTCCATAAATTTCATTTAGCCTGCAAACACGAGGACTATGTAAGTTATGGCACTGAAAGATGATCAAGCTGTTTGGTGTGTATTGTGTGTCTGTGGATGCACAGAACCTATCACCTCTGGCAATGGCTGTTGCAAAAGCTGTGTGACATTTATCCAATTTTTTTTCCACATGCAACAGCGTATCTTCTTCATATCGAGTGCTGCAAGAAAAAAGAGGGGCGTAGAGATGGGAAATTAAAAAAGAATGTTTTAGTACGTTTGTGTGTGTGCTTGGACCAAACAGCCGTAGATGAAGGGGACACAAGTGAAATGGAGAAATAGATGTGAAAAAAAATGGTTGACATGATGTGCAAGCTGGGGATACTTGACACCAACAGGTCCCTGCAGCAACCTCCGCTTAAATTTATCTCTACACTCCAGACGCGGTGAGGGATTTGAGGTGGGGCAGAGTGTAAAGACATGAATGTGGCTGAACTACAAGGCAGTTTATGTACATTGGACATTTTTTGAAGTAGGCTATGTTCTCCCCTTGTATTTATCAGAGCAAAGACCTGTGTTTGGACTTGCATCTGTAAGTATTTACACTATTCTTTAGACAAGATTACCTCCATTAGAACTCATATTTCCCCACCTGTATCCGACCCCTCTGAAATGATGACCTGTTTAACAGTGTTTGATCAGTTTGAGCCTGTGTCGCTTCCTAGCCTCAATAAAATAATTTCACAGCTCAAACCCTCAGCCTGTCCCACAGACATTGTCCCCCTTCGCCTTTTTAAGGAGGTCTGGACCACTATAGGGCCAAGTGTCCAAAAAATGATTAACAGCAGTCTGACTTCAGGAATTATTGCAAAGAAGCAACTGTTGTACTTCTAATTAGAAAGCAAAATTTGGACATTACAATTTTAACTAACTACAGACTGATATCAAAGCTTCCTTTTATTTCTAAAATCTTAGAAAAAACTGTATTTGCACAACTACAATCCTTTTTAGATACAAATGGTATTTTATAAATTTTTCAGTCTGGTTTTAAAGCTTTTCATAGTACCGAGACTGCACTTTTAAGAGTTTTTAATGATCTTTTACTAACTACAGACCGTGGTGACTCTGCTATTCTTGTGCTTTTAGACCTTACTGCTGCTTTTGATACAATTGTGTGGGCATCCGAGATACTGCCCTGCAGTGGTTCAGATCATATTTATCTGAGCGATGATTTTATGTAAAACTTGGTGACTTCACGTCATCTACCGCTCCCCTTCTCTGTGGAGTTCCTCAGGGCTCAGTTCTTGGACCACTATTGTTCTCATTATACCTTCTCCCTCTTGGAAACATTTTTAAAAAATATGGTATTTCCTACCACTTTTATGCGGACGACTCGCAAATCTACTTGCCCCTGAGAAGATATGCAAACAGTTCCCTGACTCCTCTACTTGAATGTCTCAAGGATATTAAGGCCTGGATGTCTTTTAATTTTTTTAATTTAAACAAAGACAAAACTGAGGTCATGTATTTGGACCCAGCCGGGTTTGTGACTCCACTCCCATAAACCTTGGTACCCTGCAGCAATACATAAAGCCAGTAGACACCAATTTAGGCATCAAAATTGACAGTGATTTTAAACTTGACAAGCAGATAAACACTGTGGTTAAATGCAGTTTTTATCATTTGAGGCTTTTATCTAAAATTAAACCTGTTTTATCTTTTGATCTTCTTGAGCATGTGATTCATGCTTTTATCTCGACCCGTTTGGATTACTGTAATGCACTTCACATCGGTGTGAACCAAACCTCCCTCTCACGCCTGCAGTTAGTCCAGAATGACAGGAACCCGGAAACACAAACACATTACCCCCATTCTGGCCTCGCTCCACCGGCTCCCTGTACATTTTAGAATACATTTTAAGATTTTAATGTTTGTTTTTAAGTCACTTAATGGGTTGGCATCTCAGTACATCTCTGAGCTCCCGCACACTTACACCCCGCCAAGGTCACTGAGGTCTGCTGATCAGCTGCGGCTGAACGTGCCCAGGACCAGGCTGAAGACCAGGGGCGATCGCTCTTTTTCAGCAGTTGCCCCCAAACTATGGAATGACTTACCTCCTCACATTAAAGTGGCGCCCAACCTCCACACCTTTAAATCTCATTTAAAAACATACTTTTATTCCCTGGCTTTTAATTCACCATGAGAGCTGCTGTGGTCTTCGTTGTCGCTGTCAGTGCTGGTGTTATTTGTTATGTTTTGTTTTTATTAAATTGTGCAATATAAACAAAGTGGATTGGATTGGATTGAAGAGTAAGGGTGTATGTGTGTGTGTATTTGCATGTGTGTAATAAGAGACACCTGAGACAGTTAGAAGGTCATTCCTGGACACATAGCTTTGGTCATTTTCTCCTCGCCTCAGAAATAGACCAGAGAGGACGCGCACAAACTCTCCCTCTTTGTATGTGTGTGTGTGTTCAAGGGAGAGTGTAAGCCCAATAGACGTGACAGGGGATCCGTACTTGTTGGTAGTGCACAAGCCTGCGTTTGCATGACTGCACTAATGTATTTACACCCGCACCTTTGTTTGGTACTGCTTGCATTTGCTCTGTGAATGTGTTCATGCGAATGTATGCAAATGCGTGTGGGGACATTGTGTGTGTGTGTGTGTGTGTGTGCACTCATGCGAGTGTTAAGAGCTGTGATCGGGGTTTAAATTCTTAAGTTGTCAAAACAATATCCGCTAGCTAGAGAATCCAATCAGATTCGGGACCAGTGTCTCTCTCAACAGGCTTGGACCCAAAAATAATACATACCACAATGTGTATGGGATTAGGGAGAGAGATACAGAGAGATAGAGACAAATGATTTTGTGTTTTTGTGAGTTTATGTTTACACTTATGCATGCCCTAGATGCAAACTACGTTAAGAAATCCCCATAATTTTTCATTTGTTCACATTCTGCAAACATAGTTATTCTCATCAGCAGCATATAATCTGATTTTGACGAGTCTGACTTCATTAGATTTGAAGTAACAACTATTGAAGTTACTTTGGAGGGCACAATTAAATACATAACATAGATTTGACGATCAATCTCTGATCCAACTCACCGTTAATGGGTTATGGTGGCGTAAGTTTCCACAGAGAACAGGTTTAGATGTTGTGGAAAGAGATGCCCTGCTCTGTGTTTGGTTTATTGAATTATGACTTCAGCAAAACTTGTAAGGCAAGGACTCATTCAGTGCAGAGTTTGAAGAGGGCCTTAAAAGTATTTAATTTGCCTGTAAAGCAGTTCACATGTAGATGGGAAATGGCTCACCATCCAGGGCACCAATCCTAGTGAAAGAAAACCACCCAACAGGCAAAACTTCTTGTTGCAAAAATGACTTGAAAGGTCATATTGTGTGGCTAGTTTCTGTCATAATAATTTAGTTAAAACAATATAGTTTAAAAATTATCTTTCTGCGCTCCCTCCAGCTTCTTGCAATGTCCAAATACTTAATAAGACACATGTTAACTGCTGAAATGTGAACACGCTTAAGTCAGTACTTAACCAGCTCAGTTGAAACTACAGCTGAGGACCAAAAAATATAGTTTAGGCAGTCGGGTGTGTTAACATAGAGCTGAGCATGAGAAACTGTGTCTAAGATGCCCCTAAAATGGTCACTCTGCAGAGGATAAACCTTTTTCACTTACCCAACAAAGTTTACTATTTTTTGTCTCAGTGTTGCGTGGCTCTAAGTTGTCTGACTTTCAGTCATGCACCCCTCCTGCAATCATATTCCGAGCCTTTAAAGTACGACCTAATAACCTTGTAGATACTGCATGCCGTCTTTTTTCCTCTCACTTCTTGAAAACAACAATCCTTCAAGTCATTGCAGCAGTCATGGAAATATTGAAACTCATGTCTCCAGAAATATATAAAAAAATATACGGTTCAAACTAAAATCCCTCCTGACCTCTGCGTAGACCATGTTGTCACTGGCATACACAAGCGAGGATTGTTGAAAATACTATAAATATGTTTGAAGTGCAGTCATGGGAATCTTTTCTTTTTGTGCTGGCAGTCGCTGCTTAAAATGGTGCTGTTGGGCAGGTTCCTAATCTGTGCAAAGCAACAGCACTAAATTGTGCACAGCAACAAGTTACCAGGTGTTACACCAGATATGAGGTTCAGGGCAATTGGAAAGAGAAGAATAAGCTCTCATTAGATTGATGCTCCCTCTGGGTAGTTCTGCACAAGGTTTCAACCAAACATGGTGTTTGTCGGAGTTAACCTTTGCTTGATGAGGCCTATGGTTGTCTTTGGAGCTGTTACACATGAACGTCGATGCTTGTTTGAATAAATGCCCAGAACAAAAGGAGTATCTTTCTTTGAAACTTTGCACAGAGACCATGTTTGGTTCCATTTCAAAACGTTGAGAGGCCCACAGGCGCGATTAATCCATTATGAAGGTATTGCAGCATCTCATCTTCCTGCGAGCAGAACAGAGTATCAGGGGGAGATGCAACGCATGCTTGGCCGGTTCTTCCAACATTTCCAGTGAGACAAATCTCTGGATGCGGAATAGACATTGTTAAAGTCCGTCACCATGGGACACACGG
The DNA here is from genome assembly GCF_021292245.1 of Micropterus dolomieu. Classification (NCBI taxonomy): domain Eukaryota; kingdom Metazoa; phylum Chordata; class Actinopteri; order Centrarchiformes; family Centrarchidae; genus Micropterus; species Micropterus dolomieu. The sequence continues at coordinate 19,369,314 of NC_060166.1, read as the reverse complement.
TCAGACTTACCTTCCTGTTTCACAACCCAGATAATAGCTGGGAAAGTCATACATACACACAGACAAATGCACCCAAACATGCAGGCATTCACTCTGAGGCCCGAGGAAAAAACAAACACTGAGCACAAACAATCACAAGGGACTGGGTGTAAATCAAAAGCATGTTATATGCAAACAGACCAGGGGAAATCAGAAGCCCTGAGGACGGGGTGGAAGATTATGATCGAAATAGAGAATTTATAACGAGATATTGGGGAATATCTACTTTTTGTGTCTAAATCGTTTTTTTTTTTTTAGACATTTCCATCCACATGTGAACACAAACAAGTCTAGGTAAAAGACAAAAAGTAATTATTCATTATTTAGATCCCAGTGAATGTATTTTTATAAAATATATCACAGTACATCAGTCAGATTCTAAATAATACAGGGCTTTGATACTGTGTCAGATGTTTTTGATATAACAACCCTGATTCACATTGGGTGTGCCGTGCCTGTGCTATCTAACATGACTGATATCATCGTCTGCACAAGGATCCTGGACAGACAGTCAATATTATTATCTTAGTTGTAAACAAAATTCAAAATTTCCAAGTTAAATGATGGTATCAATAGGTTATTGCTTCTCCAACAAGAACATTTTGCCAGCTCTGCTCTTCCTAGCCCAGTTTCACATGCAGTAAATATGTCTAAAATATAGGCTTTTAAGCCTGTTCAAACTTGTGTCGCCTGGTTTTTTGTAAGGATTAAAAAAAAAAAAAGGACACTTTTACTGTATTTTTCTTCTTTCCCCCAACTTTGCCCCTTTGTTTTCATTCTTTTCATGTGTGAGGGGAGATTGGGGAAATGAAAAATATGAACCGCATACCTTCCCACCAAATCAAATGTTGAGTGATTATGAGGCTAACATCTCTACTGGCCTCCTCCAGCCAGACCACTGGATGGGTGTTAATAATAGTAAGCAATTACAAAAACATTATATACACAGGTTTTATCTCAAATTTACATTTTTGCTGTCATCTACTGTACCATCCCTTTACTGTATGTTATGTCTTTTGTTCATGAATTTCTTTCTCCTGCTCCCCACGCATACTCACACACACATACACACACACACACACACACTGGAAGCACCTTGAGGCCATGCGTTTGTTGTCAGCTATTGATCCTGGATTGTCAGAATGAATAACAATAGAGATGTCTTGATGTTTGGATATTCAGATACATCAAATATACATCAAAGGGCCACATTGATTTGCAGACTTGCAAAGGGGAGACTGAGAGAGGGAAAAAAGAAGTGTGAACCATTTTTTTTGCATGATCCACATACAGCTTCTAGCAAAACAGCTACTGTGTCTGCAATAAATTGAAACTTTACTCACAAACACATGCATAATTGACCAGAAAAGCATCAACTATCTTTATTTTTCTCCAGTGTTCAGTTGTCTTGGTGCTCTGGTTATCATTTATAGAGGAGTGCTTTGTTCAAAAAAGTCCAATGTAAGACAATGGAGTCTTTAAACGGTGCAATTTTTATAACCTCATGCTCTTATTGTGAGCAGGGGAGCCCTGTTTGGCAAACAGACATGCCCAAAGTGCCAGAATGTGAACTAACTGGCAGTGTTAGATCTAAAAGATAAGACATCGTATCAAAACAATATCAGTGTGCACTGAATAGACAGTTGTGTAGTTCATGTGCAGGAGACATAGTTTATCTATTAAGTACATTCATTTGCTACTGATGGGGAGAGCATGTGTTGTGTAGCTCGTCACTGTTTTAGACTCAAAGCCAATCCCACCCAAAAGCTTTATAAATCCACAAAACGACCAGTGTGTTGCATGGCCAGGAAAACTCTGCTCAAAATACTGCAATAGCCAAGATGCATTTTTACATACGAACAAGGCGCCTGTCCAGAATTTTGATTCTCGGTGTCTCCATTTGTTCCATTTCTTTTAGCTGTACCATTTGGGCATAATGAGAAGGTTGCATGACCTGGGGGCTGAGCCAAACCACTGCAAATGCATTGTCAAATATCAAAAATACATTGTCATCAATCAGAAAACCAACCTGTTTTTTCCCCCAAACCCTGAAAAGTCAATGTGAGGTTTCTGTGGGTAACCACTGTGTTTCTGAAAGTTATTTCACAAACCTAAAAGGAGCATAGAGCTCAGAAGCGAAACTGATCTGAAAATGATAATCGGCCCTTCGTGTTGTTTTTTTTGGCGGTGCTCCTTAATAATAAGGAATAAATTGACTTGGAAGCATACCCGACTCGTCAGCCTGTCCGCCCCCTGTCTATCCAAGCTGACCACCCCCACCCCACCCCTACACCTCCTACAATTACCCCCTCCTTCCCGGCTCCTCCGCCCAGGCAACCCCTTTGCCCTCTTGTATCCGGCCATTTAGCGTGACAATCCATTATTTTGACGGCTCCCAGAGAAAGAAAGAGAGACAAAGAGACAGAGAGACGGAGGTTACTTTGACTTTCAGACATGGGCCCCAATTTTTTTCTATCTACATCTTTCCCTTTCTTTCCTCCTTCCTTGCCTTCTTCTTCCTACTTCCTGTCTTTATCTCTTCTTCATCTGCCCCTCTTTAACCCTTTCCTCCTCTTTTTTCCACTTTACATTTCCCTCCTTCTATGGGAGTGTTCCTCCCTCCCCCCTCTTTTCCTCCACCATCTCCGCTCTCACACGCTCCTACTCTCCATGCGTTTTCCTTTCCTTTCCTTACCCCTTCTCCTCCTCCCATCTCTCCCTCCAGACTCCCTTTACTCCCGTCTACTCTTACCCCTGGAACCACTCTACACCCCTCTGCCTTTTAGGTATTACTGTATTACTTCGTTGTTGGTAGCCGTTGGGAAACCTGATAAGGCCTATGGAAAGAGAGGAGCCAGGGTTTAAAATGTCTCAAGTCGACCCCCTCCAAACAGCCTCCACTTATATCAACCTTGCACCACCGCACCGCACCCAAACACACATACATACACACACACACACACACACACACGTACACGCACACACACACACTAAGCCTTCCGGTAAACTTCTACAGCATCTCTGCCACAACTACCCCGGGTGTTGTCCACTCACTTTTCCCACCTCCAGACTCCAGCCTCACATACACACACTCTTAAGGTAACACTCTTCCATCCTCAACATCCATTGTAAACCCAAAACAATCCACTCTCCCTTTAGGTGACACTCTTATCCGGAGTGAAATGGAGTATAGTACGATACATGCTTTGTTATAATTTGATTTTGAAAGCAGTACTCTGCTTATTGTGAATATACAGATTAATGCCTTGTAAACACCTTAACCAAGTTATCTTACTTGCTTTATGGTCGTGACAGTAACCAAAACTTGATTAAGCAAACTGGGTTATGTGTCAGTGTTTTGAATTACTCTTGCTGTGCATGCAGTGTGCTCTAGTCTGGTGTTTGAATTTTGTGCATGTGTCACAAAGGGCACAGGGTCAATCTGATGCAAGGCAGAAGAAATAAATGAATAAATACATACAATAAATCACAATGTATGTGGTAAGAAATTCTAGAGAAGGGCTTAGATACTACTGAGGTAAGTTTTCTTTTCTAATTGTATAAACAAACCCTTGAACATGCTGTGGAAATGTATAAACCTTAAAAATAATAACACCATAAAACCAAAAAAAACAACACCCAAGTCCCTTTAATTTCCAAAGTTTAAAACATATAAACAACTTTGATATGTACTCCCCTGGTTAACATTTATTAACAGTATATAACCATTTAATAAATGGTTCATAACATACTATAATGTTGTTGTAAGCAGATTATAAGTGTTTTGAAATGTACTATAACTCTTCTTGTGGGCACCCGCTGCCTTCCTTCAAACTGTTCTCAGTGCTCATACAAAACACACAACCCCCAGACTCTTAGAATATTTCCCTATGGACTCTGTAAAATGTGTGTCAGGGCTTTAGAAGTGTGGCCAAGTCAAACACCTGGCACAGCGCAGCGATCTGCTACATTTCACCTCCTACCACACAAATATGCACACGGGGAGTTCATATGCACAGACATAAACTCAAAATACAGTACAGTCTCAGTTTCAGACATCGTGTGTGCACATTAACACACACAGCAGATGCTGGTAAATGCAGAAACATTCACATTCACACACACACACACACACACACACACACACACACATACAGACGTGCAGACACATACATAGACACACAGGCAAACAGTCACTATAATGCAGGGAGAAACCAGGGATACGTGGCTCCACCTCCCCTTTTCTCTTTCTGTCTCCCTCCCTGGTGGTGTGTCATGTTTCGGGGGGATAATAGGTGTCACGGTGAGACCCCTTTGGTCTCAGCGCTCTGGGGGACTCTAATGACAAACACACACACACAAATGCACACGCATACACATTCAACCATGTGAGCACAAGCAGCTCATTCTCTGGACCATGGGAACCACAGATGACTCTCCACTCCTCTCACCTTTCTCTGCTTCCATCAGTTTCTTTCTCTTTCTCCTTCACTTTCTCTTTCCTCCTCTGCTTTTATCCCATACACACATTCATCTGCCTCATTTTTGAACCGCTGTTCCCTTTGGCTGATCAAACAAGTAGCTTGCTATTGAAGTCTATCTGTCTGTTTCCTTTTTGTCTCTCTTTGTTTCAAACCTTCAGTCTCTTTTCATACTGAGTCCAGATGTCAAATCTCACATAAACCGCTTGGGTCACTGCACAGCAGCAGTTAAATCTCAACAACCCATTAGTTTATTTCTGACTCATAATGTGATGCATAATATATTTGGAAAATCACCCAAGGCGCTGTCACAGTATCCGCTAAGTCAGATACTACCCTTTTGTTGCATCTCAACTTGTGATGTCATGAATTCATACGGTAGAAGTTTTTTGTGTTTTTTGCAGTTTTTTTTTTACTTGGATCTTATTTTCTTAATTTTTGACGTCTATCAGTTATGATAATATTGTATGACCACAAAGCTGAGAAAGAAGTCAGCTGGGGAAAGGAACATTGGAATTCATACAGGTTTTAAACAGTCCTGGTTAGCAAAACCTGTAAAACATGACAGTGAACAGTTACATTTTTACCCAAACAATTGTATACATGTATCAGATCAACTTCCTGGATCAACTATAGAGCAATAGTTCAGCATCGTTCATATATGATAAGATCAATACGCATCTTTCCATTAAACAGTAAGGCGCGGCCAAGAGCCTGTTAGCTTAGCACAAAGACTGGGAGCACTGGGAGCAGTGTTTTATGATTTAGTGTGTTGGACTATGCCTTGGCCAGGCACAGTGACTCTCTCTAGTGTCCACCAGTTGCGTGCAACCTCATGGTGATGACTCCAGGAAGTAACTGCAAGCAACAAAGAAATAGCCCCATACATAACCCCCCATAAAACTACAACATGTTGATTTTTTCCAATCTTTAAGCTAAGTTTAAATTGGCTGCCGACTGTTGCTTCACATTTAATATTCTTAGTGGATTTCCAAAACTGCAACAGTATTCCTTTCACCTACAGTTTATGTGTGCAGTTTTCCTGTGCAGTGAGGTATTATCATGGACATCATGGATGCACTCACTATTTAACCTCCAAATAATATCGGCTAAATCTGGCTAAAATGTTGCTATGTTTACAACCTGTCTGATTGTCTGACCGCTTGTTTCTTTGTGCTGTCAGACTTAGCTGTACAAACGTCACCATGTTGCTGCAATAACTCAACATCATCACAACCAATAGAAACAATGGCCAAAATAAACAAAAGACCAACATTGTATTACTGTGTGACTTTTTTGTGTTTTTATTCTATAATTTTACATTATTATGTACAGTGAAAGAGACACAACTACATGTATACATATATAACTTGAAAGGTTTAATTTAACGGCATCAAAATGAGACTTTTATTGCAGGATTTTTTTTCTTCAGGATGACAGACATGATGAACCACCATGACCTACACCTGTATTAACTTTCATGTATTATATTACTTATCCTCTTTCTTTCTAATAAGACGGGCAGAACGACAACTGCTCACAGCCCCAAGGCAGAGAGTGGGAGGGATAAAATGAGGAGAGGAGGGGGAGTATACCTGCAGGTATAGTGTGGGAGGCTTCTGTCTGCTCCTCCTCCATCTCCTCACCCTCAGGCTCCAGGGGTGTAAGTGTGTGTTTGTGTGTGTGTGTTGTGCATGCGTATATGTGTGTATTAATGAAATGAGATTGTTTGCTTCAAGTGTGTGCACACTATAAACATGTTTTTATAGCATTCTGTTCTCTAATGCTGTTAGTAATTACTGACATTTTCCAGTACGTGAGTGAAATATAAGCCAATAAAGCTTCTCATGTTTCACACCTCCCAGACACCTTGGCCAGGTGAGCCTCTGGCCTCAGCCAATCACAGGGTGGAATTACAATAGCCTCCGCTGATCCACCCCACCTCACTTCAACTGTCACTAGGTGAAGTCATCCTCATGATACCATTTCCTCCATTGATTTAACTATCTACAAGGTTTGTGTGAATTTGTGCATTTCAGAAAATCCTGAATCCCTTGTAGTGGTGACTGTGTTTATGTTATTAAGTATTGAATCATTAATTGGTGTTGTAAAATGGTACAATTCATTGATTTGAAAAAAAAAAAAAATACGATAAGAAAAAATAAGCACCAAAGCAGGGTCTGAATTTTCCCTTTACATTTTTGTATTTCTGTCTGGACATCATTATCAAACATGGTATGGTATTTTGTGTCTCTTTCAGAGAGAAGCAAAATACCATTTAGAGACAAAAAAGGAAGCAGTGGAGAAACGGAGAGAGAAAAAATAGACCTAGCAGGACAAGGCAGCGGAGAAAAAAAGAAACCCACAAAACGGCTGTTAAAACTGGTCACTTCATCCTTCACAGAGAATAGAAACTGTGGTTAATTTGTTTTCGTGTCAGTTACGGTGGATTTCAAGGGTGACCAGCATCCACAGCACAAAAAAAGTACTGAAACTTCCAGAGAAACTTCTCAAATATCTCTTGTGGTATAATCCAATTATCTGCAGTCAATCTGCATGTTCAGCATTATGCAAACAGCAATAATTGTTTACTAAATAATGTATAAATGCACTGCTGTCACTTGTAGAGTGTGAAGACTAATATTGTTTACCTGCCAATGGCTCACATCTATTGTTGTCAAAATATGGCACATATTCTGTGTTGCAGTTCTATGTTCTGATGGCTGTTTCACTGTATGATGTAATTACCAGACAGCCAAATGGTTAATGAGTCCTTTTGCTCTTCTGTGTGTCTTGATAACACATTTTCTTTCCAGCTCCAAAACACATTTCTCCTTCCTGAGAAGCTGGTGTCAACAAAGAGATCTATTGACTCACAAAATCATGCACAGAAATGATTTACCACAGTTATTAATATCTTAACAATGTCTATGAGTGTCTGTATGCATGTACTGTATGTGTCCTCATAGGTTTGTATGTGTGTATCCTAGCAACGGCTGTTTCGTGCGCTAAACAAACCAGGTTGTTATTTTACAACCATCTGTCTTTGAATCTAACCACTGGTGTGTGACTGGACATGTTTGCACTTCTCCTCTTAAACGCTTTCATTCCACGGTCACATCATTGTGATGTAACCCTTGAAACTCATCCAGAAGCTGCATGGAGATGCAAGACGCTAAATATTTGGCATGGCAACGTGGGTCTCAAATTTAAGCTTTCAGTTAAACTTGCAAACCAAAGGTTTAATGTAAAGTAAAGAGCCAGTTATGACTCTGTTAGATATAACATGTCTTCACAGTTTCCCTTCAAATTGCCAACAGGAATGACCTGTATGTTTGTCAAACTGCTATCTAAGCCTCTCTTCATCATTCATTTCATATACTCCTACACTGCCCCTGATAAAAACCTTGAGGTTAACAGGCAGACTAATCATGGTGTCATGTCTACAAAACAGGACAGCCGTACATTGCCAACACCTGGTGCAAGCAAGCGTCAGTCTCGAACATTTGACAGAGATGAGTTATGTGAACAGATGTTCTGTTTAAAGTGAAAAGATATAATTTACAACTTGACACACAGTGTTGCTGTTTCTCTTTAGTTCTTAGTCAACAGATTTTATTTTTTAACTGTTTCCATAGAAGCCACGGCCATTTTTCTTTACCTCTGTTGTCTTGAATTGCTCCTGAGAGCCCTGAGATTAGAGGACAAAAAAGTCCTTTAAGTGCTTTCTAACGTCATCAGGCAAGCTCAAATCAGCAACCGTGACATCAGTCATGACAACCATGACTTCATTTTTTGTTTGCCATTCTCAGACTTGTACACGTGCACGAACCTACCTTTTAAAATGAAGAGTGTAACTCCGAGACACAAGCACTCATAAAAACCCGAGCCAGTCCTTCTTTCTGTATTTCTGCCACTGCTTCATCACACCATGACGCTGATCAATTTGTGTGTACATGATGTTTTCTATGTCTGTGTGTCTGTGTGTGTGTGTGTTAGGGCTGATAACTCCTGCCCTGGTATGAGAGAGAGTGAGGGGTAAGATTTTATAGAAATCAAATTGTACATAAAGATGGAGGTCAAACATAAATCCTCTTAGGGTGACAGTTAAAGTTAAAATCTCAGAGTTTAGTCTTTACAGCCAAGGTAGCCGACATGGTGCCCGTGAGCACCTGGTTGCACTCAGGGAGCCAATGAGAAGGCTAAAAATATATAATACTCCAATCACTTGGTAAAACATGAATAATGATAGTGACCAGCAAACATAGACAGATGGTCTCTTAATATTTAGCCTATTAAATGCATTATTATTTAAAGGCAAACCAAGCAGATCTATATTATTCTGGATAGCCCCCTATATTCCTCTCTATCCTGTAGGTAACTCTCAGCCTCAAAAAGGTTAGTGACCCCTGTGCTACAGGTTCTTCTACCCTTCTTTTATCTATCCTTTTAGTTTGGTCTCGTCCCTACCCACCATCGCATCCCTCTCATCCATCCTCTTTGTGTCTTTCTTTGCCCACACCCCTCCTTTCCTCTCTCCCCACCTTATCCCAAAGAAAGTATTTTGTCCTCACTACAGGAGGTACAATGAGGAACATTAAATTGTTAGTGTTCACTCTCTCTCCCTCTGCTGTGTATTTAATTCCGTCCATGCCAACCCTTCAATCATCCTCTCCCACAGCCTTACCCCAAACAGCACCAGGACCTGCTGACCTGGTCCCTGCCCCCATAACCCCCCCCCCACCCCTCCAACACACACACACACACACACACACACTGTATGTTGCCACAGTGAGGGTTGAGGATTAGTCGCTATGGAAACAGTAGTCACTCTTGTCCTTTTGCTTTTGTTTTTCTTAGATCTTGAGAGTAGCAGTGAGTATTTTACTTTGTGGTTTTAGAGACAAAACTTTGAGTTATTGGGGAAAGGAATGTTTGCGTAAGTGTGTGTGTATGCAGGGTAGGGGAGTATGGAGGGGTGACCTATGACCCTTGGATTCCTGTAGTCTCACTAGCAGCCTAATCACTCCCAGCAGAAATAATTGGAACACTAATACTCCCACACACACACACACACACACACACACACACACACACACACACACACATACACACATTCCAAGCCATTTCAGCTCTGTAATTTAATGTTTTTCATTAGGACACACATACTCCTACATTCATGCACCAAATTCCCATCACAGCCTACACGCACAGACTGACCCTGTACACTTGGTAGATTTTATCTATTTGATGGTAGATGGAGCAGGAACATTCATATTTTGCATCACATTTCTCTGACAAACTGGGATGACCTTATCAACCTTTTTAAAGAAATTTCAGTTGCATTTGCCAGTTGATGTGTTCTGGTTTGAAGCAAATAATTTACTGTAAAATTAAGGTGCGTCTATACAGGAGCCATTTTAGTCATTTGTCTCACACATGTGTGATGGAACAGATGTGCTTCTATTTTAACTGATCCTTCTCCACACATATCCTCCTGCTATGTATGTGTAAATGCAACCTGAAGCATAACTACATTGATTGTGTGTTGGATTCTGAGTGTTGGAAAAACGCAGGTAACCTACACTCAACACTGTGCCAGAACGCATCCTGTGGAGACATAGACAGACGGCTGAAGCTGTTGCCACTGCGCTGCTCGGTTACCGTACTGCTTACACTTCGTCTTCTGTTTGGACACGGTGTAAGCCTGAAAGACATTGATCAAAACCACTTTTTTTTTTGAAAGTGTGTATGAAAACGTAGATTACTTTTCCATTCCATTTGTGAGCATGTCCGCACAACCATGGTGTCACCAAACCAAAGCTGGCAGAACAATCCATCAATACGGTCAAAGTTCAGCTCCAAGGTGTCTAAATATGAGCTGAATGCAGCACCACCACATACACACAAACACTGCCCACGCAAGCACTTAAAAAAGGTAACAGAGAGGTCTCTATATGAGCTGAGTGCAGACTAAGTGGAGTCATTTATAACACACGCACACACCTACACACACACACACAAATACAACTGACTGCTCACAAATTATCCAAATTGTCTTGTTTTCAGCTACTAATAAGGTGTGTGGGGAGGGGATGTGACTATGGGCAAACAAAGCGGTTTGAGTGGAGGTGAGATGCGACTGGAATTTTAGCTTAGATTGAGAAATTCAAGTCCATCTGCTCACACTTACACAGGAACAAACTGTATGGTTATATGGTGGTCATGCATTGTGTGAAGATACTTCTGAATGTTTTATGGTAGTTGACGGCATTACAAGACATTTGTGTCAATCAGTCTACTTTGACAGAACAACCACTAGGTGAGGAACAGATGATGATTAACTGCTTGAAAAATGAAACAGAAAACAGAAAGAGGGCAAAAGGACAATGATTAATGACAACTTGCTCAGTTCTGAGCAGTGACAAAGGATAGCTGCTAGGAAAGGTATGCCATTTTCAGCCAAAATGGACAAATGGTGTGTAGCAGAGGAACAAAATACACACAACACATTCTCCTGTCTCCTCCTGGGAAATGCCTGTCACTTTGTCCATTATGAACAAAAAACTAAACAAAGCATGAGGTCAGTAGGTTATAACTGGCCACTGGCAGGAGTCAAAGGCTAATGCCTGTCAACAAATAGCTGTGGGTGCTACCCATCAAACAGTTTTGCAGCAGAATGGGGTAACTGTCTTCCTGTATTGTATTGTGTAGAAAACTGAGGGATATTTCTTCTGTGCAGGGCTCTCTGTCCCTTATATACAAAAAGTGGTGCAATTTAAAGACTACCACAAAACTATTTTGTAGTGTGGTTTTATTTCATGTCAAAAGCAATAAACCAGTTGTCTCACAACTAGATCTAGATAGAACTAGATCTTCCTTCTTTTCACTAGAACTAGCCTTCTTTTCACCTCACCCATGAAAAACAACAAACACATTCTTCTAAAATGAAATAGTGGACAACAACTGAGGCAGTGGGAGGAAGTGTTCGATCAGATAGAGGGGAACTGAGGTAATACATCATCATTGACAAGAGCTGTCAAAGAAAGAGGAGAGAGACAGAAGGCAGAAAAAAAAGGACTGTGGACACAGTAAAGTATGGACAAGTATGGACCCACTCGAGCATGTAATCAGCCATGAATGCACACAGATAGTTTCAAAGGAGACGAGTGTGAGACAAGTGAGAGTTTTGGGTCTACTGCCAGACTGTACATTAAAGAGACTGACTAAAGAACACAGAAGCCACCTTTACACCAAATAAATTGCTATGTTTGATTTCCTCTATTGATACTTTGTCTATTGTATAAAATGTTGGTGTAGAAATTGTCGCACATGGGATAAGATTGATATTGCATTTACATAAGATACAATATGGTAGACAATACAGTACTTGAGAAAAATGGCAGAGAAGGAAGTGCAAGAGTGTCCTTGTGCATATTAATCTTGTGATGCTCCCTAGGAAAACACCACAAACCAACCCCCACCCACACAAACACATTTTCAGAAAACCCTTTCTAGACGAATGCTTTTGTCCCAAGAAAGTAACAGGATCTATTGTGTCATGCCAAAGTGTACGACTCGCTTAATGTGGAAGCACATTAAGAAAGCATGATGAAACATATGGCCTAGAAAATGCATGACCTTTGCCTATGCAGTGTCATTGAGGAAAGATTCTAGGGAATTTCAACAGATTTTCAGAGAAATGCAGGACTACCCTATCTGAGGACGAGTCCGGCTATCACTCTAATGTGGCATGGCAGAAAAATTAGAGATGTGAGGTGTGATGAGAGGTGTAAAAGGGGAGGAAGGAGAGGAAAGAATGGCAGAGATAGATGCACTACAAGAGGGCTCTATGTCCGTCATAGACACACACACAAGTCTTTTTACAATGCGGGAGCTTTTCTCATCAAACACATGTAATGCCAGCTGAACAAGAGGCTGGACTAATCAACCTGGAGCGAGTTGTCCCTGTGTGTAAGGTCTGATCCAGGCCTGCTAATAGAGTGCCAGGAATCACTGGATTAACATGACAAAGATGTCCTCTGATCCTCAAAGAAAGACCAGATAGAAAAGTAATAATCCTCAAACAGCTCACATTAAACGAGGCTGTGTTTCGAAAGAGACTGAATTTACAAGGTACTAAAAAAAAAGACAGAAAATGTCATTCCGTGTTTTTGTTTTGTTATATCTTTTACAGGGACAGTGCACATGGGTCAGCACTACTGCAACTGTGGCAGTGTTAACTAAGTGGCTAATGTTTAACTCTTGTTCCTTGGCCAAAAATGAAGCACAGAACATGTCAATTCAGGACATGTGAAGGCAGGTGAAAAAACATAAAGCAGCCCAACAAAGGATGAAATGCTTAATAAAGTATGGCAAGAAATATGCAGAGCAGGAAACAAATTCAAAGAATATTTATGCGTAATCATTACATCCATGCGGCTGTTATTTTTGAGTTTATTGGCACTATAATGAATTTGTCACTTACTTCCTTATGTACGCCAGTTTTGCCAATATACACACATTAATCTAAAAGTGATTAAGGTGCTCCTGTTCTACACAATTAAGAAAGTGACTTAACTTTGAAAGTGTCAAAACATAAAGAAATTGTTCCTCATAGAAATTTGCTTGCAATTCCTTAAGAAAGATCACACATGGGGGCCAGTAGCCACACTCTCAGAGATCATGTTGTATGCAACATGCACTTATGTTCAGTTGGCTGGATTTACTCATCTTTATAGTCTTTGTAATGGAGTCTACATTTTTGTGTGACACTGGATCTCAGCATTTTTGGAATATGAGGCAGAATGGTAAAACTTGTTTGAAGCGACGACAAGCTGAAAAGCAATTGAGGGGCAGAAAGAACACAGAGAGAGAGAGAGAGAGAGAAAGCAAGAGATGACAGAAAGCGAGGCAGAGGTCTGTTTTTATTGGACTGTTTCTGGAAGCAACAAATGTTCCCTGAACTTTACTGGGGAAACTTCTCCCACAAAGATTTTTACAGACTTATGCACGGAATACGAAGAGAAGAAAGGAGAAGAAGAAAAGAGCTCTAACGTCTGTATGAGTTGGCATTTGTAGAAATGGGGATTTCCATTAAAATGAGCTCTGTCCATAGGCCATTTAGCCGGTACACTTCTGAAAGCTGACAGAGAATGCTTCATAGTTATGTCATGGAAATTAGCAGTAGTCCAGTGTATGACTCTCAGAGCACTGATTTGTTACCATAACAATGGACTAATTTGGCTAAACACTTCATTGTGCACAGCTTTCCATGTTTTGTAGCTAGGTGGCCTGCTGATGACAGAGCCCATGTTGCAATTGGATGGTGCAGCCTGAGACCACATGCAGTATCAGCAGGACAGTCAGTGGAATAACAGGCAGTAAGATTCAGGAAAATTACAAATTCACATTATAGCGACATCTTGCATGAAATTTCCCATGACACATTAGTTGTGTGGTCTACCACGTGGACTTTGCTCTTCCTTTCTTTATCTCCACCATTACAAAAAGACACACATACCCTTTCCCATCTCCTTAAAGGTCAGGGGGCAAGTGTGTTTCTCTACCATCTTTCCCCCTTCTCTTTTCAGCTCGTCCCTCATTCATCTAGTGGCGAGTTCCCCAGGAGACAGGTGTGTCACCCCTCCACCCCCCTCTTCCTCTCTATCCACCCCTCCCTGGCGCCAAGGGACAGGTGTGTGGTGTATCGGCCTTGCAGTGACCTTCTTACCTGGGGGGTAATCGGGGGTCTCCTCCTCCTCCCGCCATTCTTCATTCTTTTCTTGCTGCACCTATAGGCCTGCCTTCCACCTGCATCTGAAGAGATTGTTTGGATCTGGAGGGGGTAAACAAGGTAGGTAGTAGGGGGGATGATTGGGGTAAAAGATCAAGCATGACCAAGATAGAGAGTGGGGGTTGGGAGATGGGACAAATGCAACAGAGTCACACATCTCCCACAGTGAATGTACTGACTATGTGAGTGAATAACTGAGCAAAGAGTCTGAGAGAGTGAGACAGACATGTGATACGCCACAGTCCACCAGTTTTCTTTGTTCTTCCCCTCTAGCAACTGACAGACGGGACAATAGCACCTGGCACTGCTCCTTCTGTCTCTATTGCTCCTCCCCTCCTTTTCTCTGCATTCTCCTCATCGCTCACTCTCCGGCTCCATTCATCTCCATGTTGCACCCTTGCACACGGTGGAAGTTTTAAATAAAGCAAACAAAACCTCATAATCATGTGTTTTGGTAATTATGTGCTCAGATGACGCTTAACCCAAGTTTCCCCTCTTATCTCGGTGCCTTGAGCGCACACAGGGCCACACTGTGAACCATGGGTATAAAAAAAAGTGCAGCATGTGGAGCATTGTGACTGCAGAGTAAAAATACATTTTCAAAAAGGAAAAAAAGGGAATTGAACTCTCATCACGCTCTCTATAAATGACACTTAACATGTCTGTTTGTGTTTGAAAGTCCATAACCAGCCCTTTCCTCTCTCTAACAGCCCAAATCTCCTCAGATGCCAGCTGGTCATTGTATTGATTTCTCAGGCTAAAAAAACAACACTTAAATCTACATCCACTAGCCAGGTGTACCATGTGAAAAAAAAAAAAAAGGGCATGGTAATTCTGTATTGTTGACTGATTTCTGCGACAGCTCCAGTTTTGTTATACTCTCATGTTCCAATTCTTGCTTATTTATAATAGGGGTGCAACTAACTAATTATTGAAAAACTGATTAATCTGCTCATTATTTTCTTGATAATCGATGGTTTAGTCCAGAAAATGTCAAAACAAGTCATAAACAAGGCAATAAATGGTTTGTTTTGCCTGATCAACTGTGAAAAACTCAAAAGGCATTTAATTTATTATCACATGACAAAGAAAATCAGCAACTCTTCACCTGTAAATGTGTTGCTTTTTTGCTTGATTCACCAGCAGGGACCACACAATCAACAGATATGATTAAATGATTTATTGATGATCGGAACAGAAAGATGTACGAGGCTTGCAGTTGCTGAATAGACATTCTAAAGCGTTGTGGGAAAGCTGCGAAAGGGAAATCCACCGTAGCACCCGGGCACTTTTCAGAACTTTTTTGTTGGTGGATCAGTTTTATATATTGCACAGGGATACTGCCCAGCAATTCTTTTCCTTTCCATAATGCCGCTCGTCTCTAAAATGGACTTCTTTTCTTGTTACACTTTTGACTTTCCAGTTTCTAAAAGTTATGAATTACCTGGCTGAAGTTTCTGATAAAGTTGGAAAAAGCATTGTACAATCTAGATCATTTGAAATATCCAGAATAATTTTTTCACTTCCTCTTCTGTATTCTGTATTTTTCTCTTTGTCGTCTCTCTTCCGCTTTACTTTTTGCTTGTTCTCCCTCTGAACTCTTCACCCCATGCTTGCACTTTTGACTCTCTGTTTTGGTTCCCCACACAGAGCACACAAAGACTCATTCATACACACTCATACACCTGCCCTGTCTTTAAACACACACTCTCACATATTAGTGTGCAGAAGAAATCTGCTTCTCTGTTGCCTTAATCGAAGTTACTTCAGGCATTCATTGAAATACATTATCTAGTGGAATTGGTGTACTGATGATGATTAAACTAGGCTTACTGTATAGCAGGATGGAAAGACTCCTACACAACTGATCAGAGAATATTGTTCGAGGAGGGGAAAGCAAGGTGTGGAAGGGCCCCCTCCATTGTCCAGCCAACATCCTCTGTGTGTGTGTATGTGGGGGGCAGGATGTCCCTGACAGCTCTGAAAAGCAACTTTACCTCCCTCCACACCCCACACACCCATTCCTGTGCATTGTTTCCTACAGAGAAGCAAGAGGGAAAGAGAATGGGTTTATGTGTGTGTGTGCGTAAGCGAGAGAAAGAAACAAAGCAATTTAGAAAATAGGTTCACATATAAAGGAGATAGAAGTACACATGGGAGATACTGTTGTGCAGCAGAATGTGAGCGTTTTTCTAAGAGAGGGAGTCAGACAGGCAGACAGAAGGGGGGAGTCGGCCAGAGATGACAAAGGGACTAAAAGGAGGAGAGGAGAGATGGAGGGATAATGGATGATAATGTGAGAAACAAGAGAGGAGCCAGTGAAAGAGATTATCTGATCTGACTGCTCTCCATACGGCAAAGACACAGTGGACACACACACACACACACATACACACACACACACACACACACACACACACACACACAGAAAGACACTAGCCAAACAGAGGAAGAGAGAGAAAACACTCAAAAAACAGGCTTTCTGCACCCTTATTTGCCTTTGTCTCACAACACTTTGCCTTACTTTACTTTGTTGCTAAATTAAAGCTCAGGACATTGAGTAGGTGAGAAGCCAACTTCTTCTCAGCACGTTGTCAAGAACACCAGTACATATACATTAACCTAATTTTTGTGGCATGAACTACATTCCTTGGATCCAGTTGTAAAGTGTGTCCGGATGTTCTTGAATCCCACCACAAAATAAAACACTGCAGCAAATTACATTAACATTACAACAAACAACATTAGGTTGAGGATAGATAGTATCAACATCACTATGGGACAAACTAAAAAATATTCTGAAACAATCTGGCTTTAGTGGGCATTTTGTCAAACCACATGGAATGTTTCATGTGTTTGATAATCCTTCTCCATATTTACAGTATCTCACAAAAGTGAGTACACCCCTCACATTTTTTTAAATATTTGATTATATCTTTCCATGTGACAACACTGAAGAAATTACACTTTAGGCGCTTTTCGACCAAGTCCCCAGATCTCTTTTCAAGGAACTAAGGGTTCCTTCAGCCCACTGTTGTGTGCGTTTCCACCGTGGTCTAAAGACCTGCGAAGATTAGGCAAATTAACCAGCTTACGTAGGCCGTAGGCCTGGCTGTACACAGCGATGCAAAGGCATCATTATTTGTAACCACGATCCATGAGCAACATTGAGTCAGATTTGACTGGAATTTAATGAAAAACTATAGGCTTAGCTTGACCCTTAAAGCAGTTTTTTTGTGTGGGAGCTATAATGAGGAGACGCGATAAAGTTCGTTGCACATTTAATAACAAACTGGATAAAACCATCAAGTTCTTAAAATAACTCCAGCACAGAGAAAGCAGCACAAAAATAAAATCGCAACAGTTTGGAAAGTTATTACAACATTTCCAGCCAACAAGAGCTGCAGATCAGCTGGCAGCACATGTCTGTGTCCTCCTGCGTTGGAGGAACGAGATGTTTAACGAGCTTTACCTGCTGTAATCAGCTGGTCCGCTTGTTTTGGAGAGGAGGAGACCGACTTCGTCTCCTTGTAGAAACTTCCTGACTGATTAAAACTCAGAACAAGAACTTCTGACCCAGTATTTAGCGTAACTCCATCAGCTGCTCGCTGTAAACAAATTGCTGAACGCTGGCTGCTGTTTCCCAGCTATAAATGTAATGCCAACATACGATCTCAGGTGGACATCCGCGAGACATGTGTGGATAACAAACTGGATGAAACCATCAAGTTCTTAAAAGAACTCCAGCACAGATAAAACAACACAAAAAAAGGTTATTAAAACATTTCCAGCGACAAGAGCTGCAGGTAAGCTGAAGCATCACGTCTGTATTGCCTGAGCGTCGGAGGAACGTGAGCTTTATTACCTGCTGTAATCAGCTGTTCAGCTGGTTTTGAAGAGGAGGAGACCGACTTCAGCTCTGTGTAGAAACTTCCTGACTGCTGAAAACTTAAAAACAACAACTCTGGACCCAGTAGTAACTCCATTCGCTGTAAACACACCCAGGCAGGCTGCTATTTACATTTAATGCAGACGATTGATCTCAGGCGGACAGCGGCAGTGTGCTATTTGACTGCTGATTGTGATTTATTGGTTTGCAAACAATGGTGGAAAAGAGAGAAGCAGTAGCAGACAAACACCCGACATTCTCCAGTTAAAGCCAGTAGCTTCTACTCGCCCATTCAGAAATTCACTGCAAGGCAAGCCCCGCCCCCCCCAAAGTACCCGGTACTTTCGGAAAGTACTGACCCCCAGCAGGGTCTTTTTAGGGGGTAAAATGAAGACCCCAGAACTACATTTAGACCCTGGTCCCTCTGGTGGGAACGCAGTGAGTTCCTCCAAAGGTTCCTAGTTCTGGGGTATAGTTCCTTTGGTCAAAACGCAGCTTTTGCTACAATATAAGTAGTGAGTGTACAGCTTGTATAACAGTGTAAATTTGCTGTCCCCTCAAAATAACACATCACACAGCCATTAATGTCTAAACTGCTGGCAACAAAAGCGAGTTCATCCCTAAGTGAAAATGTTCAAATTGGGCCAACAAGGTCTCAGCTGTGAATGGGGAGGCGGTGTATTAAATTTGGTGTTATTTCTCTCACACTCCCTCATACTGGTCACAGGAAGTTCAACATGGCACCTCATCGCAAAGAACTCCCTGAGGATCTGAAAAAAAGAATTGTTGCTCCACATAAAGATGGCCTAGGCTATAAGACGATTGCCACGACCCTGAAACTGAGCTGCAGTGCGGTGGCCAAGACCATACAGCGGTTCACCATGGTCGACCAAAGAAGCTGAGTGCACACGCTCAGTGTCATATCCAGAGGTTAAACCATACGCCGCACACTACATCAAATTAGTCTGCATGGCTGTCAACCCGGAAGGAAGCCTCTTCTAAAGATCATGCACAAGAAAGCCTGCAAACAGCTCCCTTAATTTTTGTTATATTGTTGTTTCTAATCTGTTTTTTCTCCTTTTTTTAACAGAAACTCGTCTAACTATGATCACCTAAAGTGCGGGGACTGGACTGAGTGCAGTGGGTCAGGAAACGATAACTAGCAACAGCATCTCCCCACAAAACAAGCGGACAAGCCGGAGGAAACATCGGAGAAGGAAGAGAGGAAAGCGAGCGGGGAGAAGAGTGAAACTAAATAAGTTTGGACCAAAGGCTTTCCCACTCCGAGCACTAGAGTCCGGTAAGATGAGGGGAGGAGGATTGTGTATCGACATAAATAATGCTTGGTGCTCAAACGCAACTAAAGTGGATGGACAATGTTTACTAGATGTGAAATTTTTAATGTTGAGATGTCGGCCACATTGAAGAGAGAATTCTCCAGTGTTTTTGTCATTGCTGTTTACATTCCTCCAGATGCAAATTCAAAACATTCACAGCAGGAACTGTGTGAGGTCATCAGCGGTCACATGACAAAACAACTTGATGGTGTTTTTATTGTTACTTGATTTTAATCAAACAAATCTCCACATCCCCACCAGAGGAACAAACACACTGGACCATGTCTACACCAATATTCCTGGCAGCTACAAAGCCCTCCCCCATCCCTATTTTGGTTTATCAGATCATATTTGCTGATTAAAAGGGTCAAACCAACAATTAAAACAGTCAAAGTGTGGACAGATGAATCTACAGCAGCTCTACAGGACTGTTTTGGGAGCAAAGATTGGAGTATGTTCAGAGAGGCTGCCACACATCAACCTTGAGGAATATACATCATCGGTGACATCAGCAAATGTGATGATGTGGTGATCACGATAAAATCCTTCCCCAATCAGAAGGCCTGAATGAATGGAGAGGTGAGGGCTCTATCCAGAGCCAAAAAAGCTGCTTTTTGGTCAGGTGATAAAGAAGCCTACAGCACTGCCAGAGCGAGACTGGAAGCTGGCATCAAGGAGGCAAAGCGGAGGGATCAGCAAAGACAGGAGAGAGACCTCAACACCAACAACACCAAAGATATGTGTTAGGCCATCAAAAACAGCACAAGCTACAAAAGCAGGAGCTCCCCCATCATGTGTGAGGCCACATTACCAGATGAACTTAACACCGTTTATGCTCGCTTTGATCTCCTCAACAAGGAGTCAGCTGTAAAGTCTACTCCACCTCCAGAGGACCAGCCACTGTCACTATCCACAGCAGATGTGAGGAGAGTCCTGCTGAGAGTGAATATGAGTAAATCAGCTGGGCCTGAAAACATTCCTGGCTGTGAAGTAAAAACCTGTTCCAATCAGCTAGTTGATGCTATTACTGACATTTTCAACATCTCACTGTCTCAGGAGAGGGTTCCCACCTGCTTCAAGACAGCCACCATCATTCCTGTACCTAAAAAGTGTCTAGTCTGAACGACTACCACCCTATGGCACTCACCTCCATTCTTATGAAGTGCTTTGAGAAGCTGGTTCTTCAGCACATAAGGAACATCCCAGCCAGTCTGGACCCTCACCAGTTTGCTTTCAGAACCAACAGATCCACACAGGATGCCATCTCCACTGCCCTCCACTCAGCCCTTACACACCTTGAGAAAAACAACACCTACATCAGAATGCTATTTGTGGATTTCAGCTCAGCATTCAACACAATCTCCCCCATGAAACTGATCAGCAAACTCAGCACTCTGGGTTTAAATACAACACTCTGCAACTGGATATTGGACTTCCTCACAAACAGACCCCAGTCAGTTCGGATAGGCGGACACACCTCCTCCACTCTAGTGCTCAACACCAGGGCTGTGTGCTCAGCCCCCTGCTGTTCACGCTGTACACCCATGACTGCATCCCCCGACATGGAGAGAACTCAGATAGAGACACCACCATCATCGGTCCGATTTCAAACAATGATGAGACTTCATATCGGGAGGAAATTCATTATCTTGTAGAGTGGTGCTCAGAGAACAACCTACTGCTCAACATCAGCCAAACTAAAGAGCTGATCATTGATTTTAGAAAGAAGGAGATAAAGACACACACTCCTGTCTACATCAGTGTTGCTGAGGTGGAACAGGTGAATACTTTCAGGTTCCTGGGAATCACCATCACAGAGAACCGGACAAGGTCATCTCACATCTCCATGCTGGTGAAGAAAGCTCAGAAACAACTATATTTCTTGAGGAAGCTTAAGAAGGCCATATTCCAACGGCAAGTTCTTGTCAGCTTTTACAGAGGAGCAATAGAAAGCAATCCGGAAACATCACAAACTTGCAATGGGATGTGCACGGCCCAGGACCGGAGGGCTCTGCAGCGGGTGATTAAAACTGCTCAGAATATCATTGGTACCCATCTCCCGAGCATCAGTGATATCGGTGAGGTGAGGTGCCTACGCAGAGCCCAAAGGATACTAAAGGACCGTACCCACCCCAGCCACAGCGTGTTCACCCTGCTGCCTTCTGGGAAGAGATATAGAAGTTACTGCTGCCACACCACCAGACTGCGGAGCAGCTTTTCCCCTCAAGCTATCAGACTCTTAAACTCTAATTCCTCCTCAGCACTGCTCCAGTGATTATAGTTTATTTCTGTTTACCATTTTTAATAAATGATTCTGTATTAATGGATATTGTCTGCTATGTAGCAGAAGGGAGTTACAAAACTCAATTTCACTCTATAACTTGTTATATTGTGACAATAAACTACCTACCTACCTACTGAGCATCTGTGGGGCATCCACAAACGGAAGGTGGAGGAGTGCAAGGTCTCTAACATCCACCAGCTCTGTGATGTTGTCGAGGACTCCAGTGTCAACCTGTGAAGCTCTTGTTAACTCCATGCCCAAGAGTGTTAAGGCAGTGCTGGAAAATAATGGTGGCCACACAAAATATTCTTACTATAACTTTGGGCCCAATTTGTACATTTTACACTTAGGAGTGTACTCACTTTTGTTGCCAGCGGTTTAGACATTAATGGCTGTGTGATGTGTAATTTTGAGGAGACAGCAAATTTACACTGTTATACAAGCTGTACACTCACTACTTTACATTGTAATTTTTTTATGTGTTGTCACATGAAAAGATATAATCAAATTTTATATAAATTTTATAATTTTATAATTTATAAAAATGTGAGGGGTGCACTCACTTTTGTGAGATATTGTATATTATTCTCACCTTGCACACAGCACAGTGAAAGATATTCAGGAGTGTTTCAGGCAGAACTCCACAACTGTGCAACAGTGCTCAACAAAGGTTACAATATGTAACCGTTGTTCTATGAGTGTAGATGGCAAATATCCAGTATTACCCTACATAGCCCCTGTGATGCCAACACAATATAATAATGCATGTGTAACATTCGAGTAAAAATGGCTCACCACCCCAGGTACCTCGAACCATGGACAGGATGCCTAGAAGCTCAACTCCATCACAAACTGACATGACTTTACATAGCACAGCAGGCAACGCTACACTGCAACCCACTACCTCAACAGGAAACATCCTAATTGGTCTGTAGGCACACAAACAAGCAACCACAAAGTCTGTTGTGTGCAAAAACGGGCACCGGAGGACTTTTGACCCACTATTATTCAAACATACAATCTGAAAATGGTCAATGGTGCCACACTGGTACAAGGTAAAAGGAAAGTAGGTGTTTGACAGGCTAGCCTTCTTATCCCACTGCACAGCAATGTGGTCCTACATCTCCATTAGGGAATAATTTGACATCAACTATCATTATGTCTGTAAGGTAAATATGAAACTACTGCCACCAGCCATAGCTTAGCTTAGCTGAAATGAAAAATGACAATTTGGCATTGTAGGGAGGGTTTGTGTGCCAGATTATGTCTTGGCTAGGACCAGCCAGGCTACCCATGGAGACTCCAGGAAGTCACCCAGGGACAGACTAGGAATGAAAAATGGCCCTGCACTTAATGACTCATACTGGCAAACTGAACCATTCATGGATAACAATGTCCGAGTACCATTGTGGAGTCATGTTTTTAAACTTCATGGTTGATATTTATGTAGGGTGACCATACGTCCTCTTTTTCCTGGATATGTCCTCTTTTTGGGATCTAAAAATTGCGTCAAGCTAGGTTTTCTAAATCACCCAAAATTACCAGGATTCGGCTTCTGCTGTCTACAGTTGCCATTTATTGTGTGTTTGTGGTTTTTTCATTGCTTTGACCTTTCTCTTTAGGTCCCGCCTTTTCACACGCCACCACTAGTCAAACTGCATCCCGATCATTACCCTCAGCACCACAGCTACAGCCAAGAGACAGCAGCAGCTTGCTTTTCAACAGAGGCACATGGTGCTTGAACTTCGTAAAAAAAATGCCCAAATATAGTGTTTGAAGTGGGTACTCACCGGTACACAGTAGCCTACTGGCACTTCTACATTTTACTCTTTGGCATACCGGGACCTTGAATAAGTCATTATCAGATTCACAAATATTGGCTGTTTTAAAATGAGATGAGTAACAACATTTTATGTTCATGTTTACTATAATTCTGTGGGCTGAGTTGTCTGAACTTTTTGATACACATGCCTTGGAGGCAGAGGGGGCAGAGGTTGGCTAAAATAGGGACATACCATTGTAATTTGACCATGAGAACTTTTCCATGTGTGCTACAGTGTACACTTGACTGTTTGGGTTGCTGAGCCCATTTTTTGTGTCTGCGGCTATGAGTGTAGACACGTGTGTGTTCAAGTATGTACATCTGTGCATGTGTGTGGGCTATGTGTGTGAACGTGCATGCATGTGTCAGTCTGTGCTTAATCCATAGACAAAGAGGGATGTGTATGATAGTTCTTTGCCTTTAGCCTTGATGACAGAAGTGCTTTTCCATTAAACTACCCTGCCTCTTTGTATCTGATTTTTTCTTCCCTTTTTTCTTTCTTTCTCTCTTTCTCCATCTTCCTTTACCACCTCTCTTTTTCTTTCTGTCTTCCTCTCTCACTCATCCATCTCGTCTATCCATCTTTCTCCATCTTTGTTCACCCTTGGTCCCTTTATACTGCTTCTTCTCACACTGTAATCATCTAATTTCACTCTCCTCCTGCTTCTCCACCTTCTCTATCACTCTTGCTGTACCTTTTTTTAAGCCTTGTATGTGCTGAAAGCCCCAATGAGGTGGTCCACTGGCAGACATCTGAAAAATGTACCTGTGCAATTACTACTACTTCTATGTGGACACAGACACACAGAACAATGGAGAAAAAAATTCCACGATGTATTTAGAGTTTCAACACTCAGGTGCACTAAAAGTCAGACCCAGCACAGAAAGTGTGTGTTGTAGTGTATGCTGTCAAAAAGACTACCTGTCAGTCTGGAATGATTTGCTGTCTAAACACAGACTTACACCTAGACCTAGCAAAACAGCGCACATGCTTCCGCTAGCAAAATTACTTAAATACACTTTGAGTGGAATGATAGCTGTGCTTTGTTTTGCTGTGATGCAGCAAGACATGGATAACTAATCTGACAGTATATGATTTACATTTTTATTTACTATATATAATCAAGAATCAAGACTACACATAGTGGGCTGGTTGTGTGCTGATGCACAAGTACTGTATGTATATTATCCGCCTGTGCGTGCAACTGTGCGTGTTTGTGTGTAATGACGTACTGTCCAGCCTTTATGCAATTGTGTCTTGGGAAGGTAGTGTCCATTGTCACAAAACAAAGGAAAAGATGGCATCCAAACGGAAATGTATATGTGTGCATGTTATGTCTTTGTGTGAGAGTGTATGGGCGTGAAACAAAGACAGAGGATATCATATCCAGCCTTTCAGGAAGAGCCATTGTCTGTCAGGAAGGTTTGTATTGTCAACCGTGCCAAAATTACAGAATATCTAGGGACATCCCAACGGAAATGTACGTGTGTGTGTGTGCCTGTAGGCAGCTTATTGTGACAGTTCTCGTAAAGGCTACCTACAAGCACTTACAACATTTGATGTAACCTCTAATGTGAATATGAATGAAGATTCCAAACCTAGCACATCACATCTAACAGTAGATAGATATTGGAATTGGATCAGTGCAGTTTAATTTCTATGTAAAACTGCATTTAAGGAATGGTCACACCAACATTTAAAATGGTGAAATTTTGCAGCACAATCAATATCCCTTTAACATGGGAAAATAGCTAGGATACTATTACATTATCTGGTTTTTATTATTTTCTGATTTAGGGGTGGCGATGGAAAAGTGGATAAGACATATACTAGGGCTCAACGATCTAGGGAAAAAGTCTAATTGCAATTTTTCTGCCAGATATTGAGATTACGATTTGATTTGCGATTTTTAAAAAAAAATTTAGCCTAAGTTCAATATTCACTGCTAGTCTATTTTTGATGGAAGCCATGTCAAGCAACACAGAGCAGATGAACCGGGCAGGAAGTCAGACACAGAACGGCATTGAGAATTTGGTTGATTTTTTAAATAAAACACCCTGTGCAGACTCCCCAAATGTATATCAACAATAAACACAGTTAAGACAGACAAAAAAACAAACAATTTAACTACGTAGCCTACTTAACCATGTTAAAAGCACAAAAATCAAGGACTTTACAAATGAACAAAATCTGAACAAGTCAGCAAAATCAGGCAGGCAAAACGCTCTTATTCTGAAAAGCTCCATGTGGGATATGTAGCCTGCACAGAGTGGAGAGAAACGGGCTCACAGAGAGCTGTTATCTGTAGTTGAAGCACACAAAATGGCACATTAACAACACGTCATCAACATAGGGCAGGCTAACAGAGTCACACCTCTCCCCCACTCCAACGCCATCTTAAAACAGTCACCTTCCCCCTCTGACCTCTCACCTGCACTCAAGATCTGTGAAGAGGATGTGAGCCACCTCTTCCAGAGGCAGAAGATCAGGAAGGCTCCTGGACCTGACGGTGTCTCACCATCGTGCCCGAAAATCTGTGCGGACCAGCTGACCCTGTGAAGTTCCCTCCTGCTTCAAACGCTCCACAGTCATCCCGGTCCCAAAAAACCCCTCCATCTCTGGACTGAATGACTACAGGCCTGTCGCCCTGACATCTGTAGTCATGAAGTCCTTTGAAAGACTGGTGTTGGCCCACCTGAAGGACATTACAGGCCCCCTGCTGGACCCCCTGCAGTTTGCCTACAGGGCTAACAGGTCAGTGGATGATGCTGTCAACTTGGGTCTGCATCACATCCTGCAACACCTCGACTCTCCAGGGACATCTGCAAGGATCCTGTTCGTGGACTTCAGCTCGGCGTTCAACACCATCATCCCGGACATCCTCAGCATCAAACTCACCCAGCTCACTGTGCCAGCCTCCTCCTGTCAGTGGATCATAGACTTCCTGACTGACAGGAGCCAGCAGGTGAGGCTGGGAAACATCACATCCAGCACCCGGACTATCAGCACTGGCGCACCCCAGGGGTATGTGCTCTCCCCCCTGCTCTTCTCCCTCTACACCAATGACTGCACCTCAGGAGACCCATTTGTCAAACTCCTGAAGTTTGCTGACGACACAACAGTCATCGGCCTCATCCGGGACGGTGACGAGTCGGCCTACAGAAGGGAGGTTGATCAGCTGGCTCTCTGGTGCGGCCAGAACAACCTGGAGCTTAACATACTCAAAACTGTGGAGATGACCGTGGACTTCAGGAGGAGCCCCCCCACTCTGCCCCCCATCACCATACTCAACAGCCCTATGTCTGCTGTGGAATCCTTCAGGTTTCTGGGTTCCACTATATCCAAGGACCTGAAGTAGGAGCCCAACACTGACACAATCATCAAGAAGGCCCAGCACAGGACGTACTTCCTGCGTCAGCTCAGGAAGCTCAACCTGCCTAAGGAGCTGCTGATCCAGTTCTACACAGCCATCATCCAGTCTGTTCTCTGCACCTCCATCACTGTCTGGTTTGGATCTGCCACCAAAAAGGACAGGAGCAGACTACAACGGACAGTCAGGACTGCAGAAAAAATCATCGGTGCCAACCTGCCCTCCATTCAGGACTTATACATTTCCAGAGTCAGGAAATGGGTAGGACACATCACTGCAGATCCATCTCACCCCAGACACAACCTGTTCCAACTTCTCCCCTCTGGTAGGCGCTACAGAGCACTGTACGCCAAAACCAACAGACAGAAGCAGTTTCTTCCCACAAGCCATCACTCTGATGAACAGCTGATTTCTGACTCACAGTGTCAGGAACAATTCCTGTGGAATAACCCAGTAACTCTGTCTCTAATCAGCCACCTGTTTACTGGTTTCCACTTATTATTTATTTATTCACCATTCTCTATTTCAGTGCTGTTCATACTATGTCATTGTATATACTGTATACCAATACACCTACCTCAGGTCATAGGTCTTACTTATTTTTTCTGGCATCCTTTGCACTATGTTCCATCACACTGTGTACATGTGTACATGTATGCATGTATGTGTATGTGTACCTGTATATCATATCCACCTTCAACATGTACATAATGAGAATAATAGTTTACTCTTGCATCCTTTGCGTTTGTGTCTGATTTTATTTTATTATTATTTTATTATTATTTTTGTACAAGTAAGCACATCGTGAACAATTTATAATACTCGAGTCAAATTCCTCGTATGTGTACACATACCTGGCAATAAAGTGGATTCTGATTCTGATTCTGAAACACTTAAGTGTGAGTTGACGCTGGACAAAACCGCAGCGTAGCCTGTGCCTGTTAGTCTGACGCTATTATCCATCACGTTTTCCTCTAGTTTTGTTTGTTGTTGTAAAATGTACACGCCCTGTGCCCGCTCTGATTGGTGAGTAGGACCAGCGCATGGTCCTAAGCAAGACACTTAGGGCATACTCATACCAGTCCCGTTTGCCTTGTACCCAAGGGGGTAATCCAGAGATCGGACAGTGAAGCCGACCAAAGCCTGCATGGAGGGATCCATGTAGGCCCAAAAATTACGTCAAAACCCTGTGACACCCCGTCCCACATGAGAGATGTAACCGTATTGCTTAGATTATAAACTCGCGGCAATCAAAAAAAACTTTCAGAGCAATCAGTGACGCTGCGTGGGTGTTTGGCAGGTGAACCTTGTAGGTGGGCTGATTAAACAGTGACGATCTGAGTCAGACAAACACACTGAGCCAACAAACTTTTTGTTGGCGCAGCTATGCAGCTACCAGAATTACGATGTTTCTGCTGTTGTTCTACATCATTAAACCACGGTTATGTTGCGCAATAATACGCAGTAGACGCTGGTGCCAACAGGAAGTAGTAGTATTTTATTGGTCCAAAACTGGCTT
>NC_060166.1:19325826-19340756 GCF_021292245.1 Micropterus dolomieu | reverse complement strand
AATGTACACGCCCTGTGCCCGCTCTGATTGGTGAGTAGGACCAGCGCATGGTCCTAAGCAAGACACTTAGGGCATACTCATACCAGTCCCGTTTGCCTTGTACCCAAGGGGGTAATCCAGAGATCGGACAGTGAAGCCGACCAAAGCCTGCATGGAGGGATCCATGTAGGCCCAAAAATTACGTCAAAACCCTGTGACACCCCGTCCCACATGAGAGATGTAACCGTATTGCTTAGATTATAAACTCGCGGCAATCAAAAAAAACTTTCAGAGCAATCAGTGACGCTGCGTGGGTGTTTGGCAGGTGAACCTTGTAGGTGGGCTGATTAAACAGTGACGATCTGAGTCAGACAAACACACTTTACGATGTTTCTGCTGTTGTTCTACATCATTAAACCACGGTTATGTTGCGCAATAATACGCAGTAGACGCTGGTGCCAACAGGAAGTAGTATTGGTCCAAAACTGGCTTCACTGCTCTCCATTCAAATCAGCGGGGTGGTTTCGTGCAGTAATATACTGTGCACTCACACTGTGCCTAACTATCTGAGCCAGAGCATGTTTCATCACTCATCACTCATCATCACTCGTCATCACTCCAGTGTTTCCCATACATTGACTATTTGTGGCGGGCTGCCACAGTACCAATGCCGACCGCCACATATTGATTTTTTTTTTACTAGACCTATTTAAAATCCTATCTGACTGCAGAGCTGCATTCAGAAAAAATGTTCACTCAGTACCTTATCTAACTCATTTGCTCACTCCTTCTCTCTCTCATGAACACTGCTGCACACCACATAGAGCTGTCAGTATGGAGATCCACCTTAAAAAAAAAGTTATTAGCAAGCATGTAAAGAGCCTAGCTAATAAGGTTAACGTTAGATCACAGCTGTGTTGTCGAGGTTAGCACGCCTCCCACCCACCCTACGCCACATGCTGTCATTCTGTGGGAAAAGAAAAAAAAATGGTGCCCATTGATCAAGCTGGTCAAACTGGTTGGTACGGATCGCATAGTGTGAGTATGCCTTTAATCCCTAGTTGCTCCAGAGGCGTGTGACCTCTGACATATCAATTGTAAGTCGCTTTGAATAAAAAGCGGCAGGTAAATGAATAATGCTTATTTAGCCTGTTGCAATTTGATGTTATTAACATTCAAAGTTATCAGCCTGTACTTTTCAATTGTCTTTTAAATCCATCATATTATTTTAGGTCTGACATGTTACACCTACAAGAGGTCTGTAAATAACTTGCAGCAGAGCTTTTAGATTAAAACACTTGCTTTCAGCCACAGTGAAAGTGAGCCCTGTGGAACCACAGAAAACATCGTTAGAGCTTTAAGGTACACAAAAGCCCTCCATCCATGACAATAGGACTAGAGGAGCAGTGAGCCGTTTTAATTGCCTGAAGCACTCTGTCTCCGCTCTAAACCTTTAGACTGCCATATCCACAATTTCAATCAGCACTCTCATTCACTCTTTTCACTCTTCCTCTCGTTCACTCTGCCTCTCCCTTTCTCTAACTCCCCCTCTTCTTTCTGTCCGTCTCCCTCTCTCTTAACTAGCTCTCTAATTCTTTGGCTTTTAGGCCTTTATCCCATTCAGCCTCTCCTGTGAAACCAGCTAACTAATTCATCTCCAGACAAATTGCCAATCAGCTGCGGACAAAGAGAATACAAGAATAGAGACTGGTCCTCAATAGAGCCGATCGCTGTTTTACTAAACACTCCTTCAGAGGAGGAGGGGAGGAGGACGAGATGGGGGAGGGAAAGGGGAGAGTGCGTTTAAATGTGTGTGTTTGTCTGTGTGTCCATGGGGTGTGTATAATTTTGGTTTGTGGGGGTATTTGTGAGTGTCAGTGGGGGTGTACGTGTGTGTGTTCATTAAGACGGTGTGTGTCCTCATCACCCCCTCCTGCAAGGGTTCAGCCCTTTCTGTATGTGGAGGTTAACGACCTTGCCGTCCAATCACATTCTCCTGTCAGGGCCCTGTCGCCAACAGCAACAGGTGGTCTGGCCAATTGGTATCCTGCAGAGCGGAAAAGTAGGGGGAGAAAGAGACGGAAGGATGAAGGATGGAGAAGGAGTGAAAGGAACAGACTGGATCATGAGAGCATAGTTTCCCCCAAATAATTTACTCTTAAATCACTTTTAGCCACTGGCTTGTCATCAATGTTATTTAACTCTGATGACCATAGATGTAGATAACATCCTTTGTTAGTTTCATTAGGAAAATCCAGTACTCAGCACCAATGTGGACCCACCTGTAGCTGACACATTGTGCCCCTTCTGCCTGTACTTTCAAGAAAACCCACTTTATGTGAAAAACAGTGTGATGCCAGTTTGTGTTACAGTGCTGCAGCTATCCATTCACAATCTAACTTGGGATGAATAACATGCCAGAATTGGCATGGAGTTCCCACTGTGTACAGTGATCTGATTTAAAATATTAAGACTGCACCCAAAGCAAGAATGAGTGCTGCTAATCTGAGACAATTCTCAACCCAGATTATTCTAATTCCACACCCCACACCCAGCTCTGGCTGGCACATATGAGCCAAAGCTAGCTCACATTTCACTCTCCAGTGCCAGAATACAGTCAAGTGTACCAACACTCCCCAGACCCCAGTCATACTTGGCCTGACTCAGATGCTACCTGCGGAGCAACTTTAGCCCAATTATAATAATGTCGAGCCATCAGATGAGGAACTCCATGTTGTGTCTAGTAACATGACCAGGACAAATGAACCGTTAAGAACTGAAAAGTGGGGATTAACTTCTCATTGTTTTAAAGCATTCTTAAATTGCGTGAGTTATGAATAATTAAGTTACTTATTTATTAGAGATTGCATTTATAGGTATGTGAATCATTGCAGGGTACAGGTATAATTTAGTATTGTATCTGTCTTTGGGACACAATATATTACTAAAGATATTCGAATGAATGAATGAAAGTCTCTTGACTAATACTGACAAGAAGCTGCAGAGGGGGACAAGCACACACTTTGGTAAACAGATTATCGTTGGCTACTTCTGAAACTTAATGGGAAAAAAATATATATATATTAGGCTGACACACCTACATTTCTGCTACAGCTTTTCCTGTATTTCAGGATCAGACTCAGGCTTGAACATGTACGGCTAAACCAAAACCATGGTTACCGGCTGAAGCAGCTTTGTTTTGGATCAGATCACCTTGCTTGTCAGGACCCGCCCCACTCTGCTTCTGATTGGCTAGTAGTCCTTACCTAGGTATTGCGCATGTGCTACTCCCAACAAAGATCTAAGATCTAATAGAAGTGAGATGCTTCACTCCGTAGCTAAAATGGAGCGTTCAACACACAGTGTGAAAAGAGGTGCTGCAGCTATGTATGATAAAAAAAAAATATATATATATATATATATAGTGTTTTTTGATAATTAAACCATGTAAACCCATTCTGTTACAAGCCCTAAATAAAATTATGAACCTGTAAATGAGTATAATATGACCAAGGGTGTCTTTTCTATTGCAGGGATATCTACTGAAGTTAGCATGCATCCAGCTAGCCCCGGACCGTCCTGTGTTGTGTGGCATTAGTCCCATTGTACATCTTAGCCCCCTCCCCCTGTAGTTTCAACTGGTAGATATGTGCAAGTAAACACTATATTACACCAAACCCCTTAGCTTTTTTAGTCTAATAAATAGACAAAATAAACTCATCAAGAAAAGAAATATTCTTACAACTATTCACCAACTGGTTTGGTCAAAATAAATGCTTAATTTACTGAGTTAGATGTGAAAATATTGAGGCTGTACGTCCTGTCGCTGCTGCTCCTATGTTGTTATACCACTTTGCACCTTAAGAGATAGTCCCATTCCACAGCTCAACTGTACATTCTTGTACACTGTACCTCTCTGATGCTCCCTCTCACTCCTCTCTCGCTTGACGTCTCTCCTGTCCACACCTGAACCTGCTGTGTCTTTGTTGTCCCTGGAGTCAGAGTACTGGTTGGAGCGGCTGTAAACCAAAACGGTACTGTAGCTGCATGACTAACTTAGCTAAGCAGCTAACAGCAGTTATCAGCAATTAGGAATGGTCCAGAATTCCTCCTGACTGTTGTTTAGGTCTGATCTGCAACTACAGGAAACATTTGGTTGAGGTTATTGCTGCCAAGGAGGGTCAACCAGTTATTAAATCCAAGGGTTTACATACTTTTCCCACCCTGCACTGTGACTGTTTTTCACAGTGTGTTAAATAAAAACATGGAAAGATATAATTATCTGTGTGGAGTTAGTTTAAGCAAACTATTATTGTGACTTAGATGAAAAATCAGATCACATTTTATGACCAATTTACGTCAAAGTCGGTTTTACAGAAACCACACTGTTGCAAAGCAACTGATTTCCTGACTTGAATTTTCTTATAACCTAGTTCCCTGTTTGTATGTAAATCGAGCCAACGTCACAGTGAGGCACAGGAAGAACATGTTAGAAAGGATGGACAAAAGGAGCGAGGCAGGAAAAGAAAGGGTGGAGCAGCGCCAAGTTTAATAGCTCTGTCAGTTAATGGTCACAGTGATGTCTCTCTTACACTCTTTCTTGTCCTCCCTCCCTCAAACTCTCTCTCTTTAGCCACTAATTAAGCATCTAACAGACTCATAAAAAGTAGAAGGGAAGGAGAAAGGCTGCATTAGTCTAGGCCGAGTGCCCCTGTCTCGTTAGATAGAGAGGGAGCCTGAGAGGGAGAATCAGCTCCAGCATCTGTTTGATCATTAACTCACTCAGCCAGACAGCTATAAACCTGTCACCCCTCCTCTCTATCTTCTTCAACAGTGACCATAAGGTATACATATATATATATTCATATCAGCTTCTGGATTGTGTTCACACACACACACACACACATATAAAAACAAAGACACACAAACCCTTTGTAAAAGCACAAGTAGGCTACAGAAAGAAGCAGTGTAAGGTATCACTGCTATTTTAGCATTGCATTTAACAACAGGCTGCTAAGGGGATTTAACATGGTCTCTCACCAACCAGATGACACAAACCAGGTTGGGTGGTTGACAATCAGATCAGGCAGATGAGGAAGAAAATTTAATGTTTCAAAAGGAAAGATGGAAAGAAGGCAACAAGTGGTACAGGTGAGGAAACAGTGGTGGAAAGCAGAAAGAAGGTGGTAAAATAAGAGCAAGACAGGAGAGAAATTCAGAAATTGAGATTTTAACCAGCATTTCTAGATATTGAAAACTAATCTACAGGCCAAAACAAACAGAAGTTAGGAAAGGAAAAGGGGGCAGAGAAGCTAAAGATACAGGGAGAGAGAGACTGAGATATAGAGGAAGGAAAGTGGGTTTTGGGCCAGTTTCCCAAATGTGATTAAATGTAGGAAACCAGGCAGACTGAATGTAGACCCCAGAGCTCCTGCTCTCACCATTAACCCCCTACTAACTGTGTGTGTGTGTGTGTGTGTGTGTAGATTTGTCTACTCTCAGAGGAGTGATTTAGTGCTCTTTCCCCCCAACCCCTTTACTGTGTCTGCAATACATATCCCATTGTTACGGCCCAATCCAGATGAGATCAATACTCACATGTGCTTTTCCTATTATCCTCAAATAGTTGATTCTACATGAGTAAACTAAAGTCAACTCAGTGTAGGGGAATTTGTCAACTTTGTAGACAAGGTCTGTGGAACACAACAGTGGAGGATAGTAATGCAAAGGTAAAGAGCAGCACTTTGTTTTTGATGACATGCGTTCCCCCATGAGTAGATACTAAGCAGCTTCATGGTAATAAAAAGTGTGCAAAACTGTGTACTGCGTGGAAGCAGTCTCTTATTCCAATACAGCAACTTTGTGCTGATTTCCATAAACTTGAGGGACAGCAGAGGCCGAGATATCCTGTCTTTTAGCTCATTGTATAGACCAAGGCTCTATATCCTACATTTCCACGAAAGCAACTAATAATATCTTTTTGTTGTAAAAGCCCACATTTTTCAAACTCTACACCTCCAGTTTGCTCTCTTGCTTTGCTCGAGTAGGCTTTCTTTTTTGTGTAGCCCCCATTGCAAAGCTACTATAACCCTGATGACATCATTAGAGTTATTTTGTCAGACTTGACAAAGCTCCCTCCAGAGCCACAGAGGACATTAAACAACTGTTTCACAGGCTGAATACTAACTATGACAAGTAAACTGAAAATTGGTGAATTGCTCCTGTAAATACAAAGTACCTGAAGAAAAGATTGTTGTGCTGTTAATGTACACTGTTATTACTAAAAGATGATGTACAGACATTTACCATGCATTTTCAATTATGTTGAAATCAACAATTCCTCCAACCCAAATGACAAACTAGGTAGTTTATCCATGCCTCTCAAAACGACACATTATGAGCATTTCCCGTACCAGTCCAGCAACAGGCAACAGGAGCTTAACTACGCTATGTAAGTCACGTGACGCAAGTCACATGACATTAAACATGCGGTTAACACTGTGAAACAGCTTGGTTAGGTTTAGACAACAAAAATACTTGGTTAGGTTTAGGTACATTACATAAGTCACATGACATTTATCACAACTTCACACGCCCACGACCCATCGCCCTCCTTACTTAGTCTTTCTCGCTAGTTATAAAACGTCACCCTACTTCCTCCTTTGCTACTATCGTACAGCCACTAGAGGTCGCTGCCACAATAAATGTAATTCTGGGTCAAAATAGCATGCTGAACAAACAACCTAGATGGTCTTTTTCTGGGGAGAGCTGGTTGAAATTGTCGAGATATTTTTAGCTGATCACTCCCACACAAGAGGAACTTCATAATAATTCCTATCAAAGTTAACACCAAACATTTGATGACATGTAGACCCAAGCATCAGACACAATGAGGATTTAGGACATTTTCCTAGATGATGCAAAATATGCTTTTGACACCAGCAAATTTAGTTTTAGAGTGGATTATCTCTTTATGCTGGTTCAGGTAAGGATAGAAATGAAATGAAACAGGATGAAATAAAAGGAGTGCAAATTAGCCAGTTATAACGTCTCTCTTTCTGTCTACATTTCCCTTTCACACACTCTCCTTTTTGCAGTTTCTCTCTTTTGGTCTTTATCTTGTTCTCACAGTTGGTCGCTGTCTGTAGCAGGTTCAACCTGTTAGCTTTGTAAGCTTCACTGAACAACAACAACAGCATTATAATCAACACATTTTGTTTAAATCAGTGAGTATCAGTTCATGGTCTAATCACAGCTGTTGCTCTGCTCCTGCTCAGGGAAGTTTGTCTTTCCAGAGTTTTCTTTGAATATGTTTAATTTGTGTGTGTGCGTTTCTATGTAATACAAGATTATATTCTCCAATTTCAGTTTAAACTTTAATTTTGCCGTTTGGTGTGTGCAGACTTTTACCCTACTTTCTGACGTTTATATCTACCATCATTTTCATTTCATTTTGCTGTGTCATGTCTATCTCACCATTTCTGTAACTTCATTTCATGTAACTTCCTGAAACAGACGACCTGGCTTTCACACCCACTTTACGCCGTGTTTGGCCAGCTGTGTGAAAGTGAGAAAAGGAGCCATAGTTTGAACTTCTCTCCCTAGCTCTTTCATGTGACAAACAGAGAACAGTGAGGCCCCATCCACACTACTGCGCTTTAGTTTACAAACTGAGAATTAAAACGAATACGATCTCTGTCCACACCAGCGTTTTGGCTGTGTTTTGGAGTTGATCTCCATCTACATTAAAACGACTGAAAATGCACATCTACTGGCCGTTTAGATACACTGGGCATGCGCGTGCCGGTGTAAACATGAAGCGGATGGTCTATTCCGTAGTTACAGAAAATTTGGCCAAAGAATAAAGTAATGCAAACGAAGATTCAGATTTATTTTTTGCATGCACCAATAATGAGCAGGGACTGTTACTGAATGTAACACGGGACTGTGGCGGAAAACAGTGGCGGCGACAGTACAAGTGTAGGCAGATAAATGTTATTTGCATGGTACAGAGTATTTTGATAAAAATACCAGCAGCATCCTGTTTCTGCTTTGCAAGACCCAATCAGAGAGCCGAGCGTGAGCGTCTGCGTCATTGTTTCTAAAGTCCTCCGTTTTGGTCCGTCTTCACGAAAACGCCCTCCGGAGTTTCGAAACGCAAAACGGGTTCGGCAGCGTTTCTAAACTTCTCCGTTTTGGGTCTTCGTTTTCACCGTTTTTGTCTGGAAGGGAGGTGCAA
This sequence comes from Micropterus dolomieu, assembly GCF_021292245.1. Taxonomy (NCBI): domain Eukaryota; kingdom Metazoa; phylum Chordata; class Actinopteri; order Centrarchiformes; family Centrarchidae; genus Micropterus; species Micropterus dolomieu. The sequence goes on along the minus strand of NC_060166.1, from coordinate 19,332,538 downwards.
ACGTAACAAAAGGTCTCCGTTTTAATTCGAAAACGCAGTAGTGTGGACAAGGCCTGGATGTCTTCCAGGAGAGACTGTCTGAAAATGTGCGTTATCCCAGTATTTAAACAATATTGTGTCTCCCCCGTATATGATGGCCGGCTTTTCACCCTGCCTTCTAGTGTGGCTGTTCAGAATGACTATAAATCCTAGCTCTTTTTTTTAATTTTCACAGTTCCATGTTATTTCACCTAAAAATTGGAAAGACCCGAGACCTTAAGTCATTTAGTCAGTCATTTATTATGTCTTTGTGTGTTAGCTGTTCGGGCCAAGAATTGTATTCAAAAACACTCTGCCAGACACACACAGTCCACCCAAGCTTACGGCTATCACTATTATTCACAAAATGTCCAAACAAACATCCCTCACACTGAGCAGGTCAAAACCAGGTTCAACAGTGCGTGTGACAGGAGCAACAGTGATTGAGTGAGTATGTATGGGTGGGTGTTTGAGATGGTGCCTGATTTAATGGTATTAAAGGACATATATGGTATGTGCACGACTACCCAGACAAATCTGCCAAAATATCAAAATTTTATGTGTAAACCATAAAATGTTACCATACCACCAAGTGTCACTCCGATTCCAGGCTTTGTAAACACGTAATAAAAGTTATAAATCTTAATAGTGACATCTTCGTCTTGCTTGTCTCTTACATACACATACAAAAACTTACACACAGAAATTCAGTGACTGTACTTTCTGTCTACAAAAGTACAAAAGTACAGTACCATGTAGTGTTTATTGGCAGGTTTATGAAGGAAAAGTGTGACAAAAGTGAATGAGACTGAGACTAGAGGGGGTTTTCCTGAGACTTTGTCCACTCAGGACACCGGAAGCCAAACCCTTCCGTTTAAACACACACACACACACACACACATACAAACACACACACATGCAATGCACCCTGTTATGAAATAAGCAGGGCTGAAACAGTGTGATTCTCCTTATCTTTATAAAACCAAGTCCTCTGTGCCTGGTTCTGCATACACACTCAAAAACACCCATGCACATGCATACAGAGACATCAACTCAATATCTAGCACATTGTTACAAGAATAAGGAAAGACTTTTAACACGCAGCACGCAGTTAAAAATGTGATTATTTAGCTCTTTTGCAGTGTGTGTATGAAGCAGACATGTGCTCATAAAAAACATGTGCATGTGCTAACATGTGTTCTGGTGGCCATGCACGCATGTGTCTATGCGTGGTTGAAAGTGTGTGTCTTTAAGTGTGCACGTGCATGTTGGGGGAAATGGGCTAATTTGTCTGTGTATCCTGACCATGTTCATACGCACTGCTGCCGCTGCTTTAATGAGGAACACATTTGGGCTGATATTACTTCCACATGCCGTGGAGATGGAAGGGGGGCTTTTAGAATACAAACAGCGCTTATTCAGCACACACTTGGACAAACACTTACATTGGTCTTTTTCCATCTTTATTAATTTTACTCGATCTGTAGAATTGTTGAGAAAGTAGTGGAGGTAACTGGGAGGCTGCAGCAGCAATACAACGAAAAGAAAACATCATTATATAATCCTGAGTTTACAGCCTGTGCAGTCCTCAGTGCAAACTGATTCATTAACATAATAAATATGTTAAACAATGTAGACATACATGGAAACACAGAAAATGTTCTGTAAATTGAAAATGGCCACTTTTAATCAGTATATAGCATAAAGCACATTCTTCAGACCAGCTTACTCGCCATTGAAGACGAACTGGCTCTCAGTTGCTGAAACTATTGCTGTTTACTGAAGTCCATTATGTGCTAAATGTGCCCTGAAATGCAATTCCCAGACAGGTATTTCTCTTGGCTTCTATGTAGATTGTGCCTTCTTCAGCTACAGCTCTAATCCTACCTTTAACAATTGATTGAACATTTGACTGGGGGAGCTTGTAAGGGGGTAGAATGTAACCTGTGAGAAAGTACTGCCTAGGAGTAGAAGACCAGGGCAAATTTAGCCCTTTGTAGCACATCAAGTTGTTAAACCTTACCAGACAGGAATGTTGACGTTGGAAAATGCTGGAAAACCCTTGATTATACGCTCAATAATAAAGTTTTATTAACATTCAATACCAACTCAGTTTTTTAATTTACATCTTTCTACAATACTGGCAGCTACAGTATAGTTAAGAGGGCCATGTGTAGTTTCCAGTCGCCTCTACCAGTGAGGTTTCAGATTGCAACCACTGCATTCCCCAGCGTGTGCTCCAGTGTGAGCAGTTGGTGTCGGTCAAAAACAAAACTGGGACATAACAATAAAATCCCCCATAACTCATAGTGCTGGAAACACAGGTAAACTCCCACTGCAACATCACAGTAATATTTTTATCAACTTGACATTAAACTAATCCATGCTCGTTATACGATAACGTTCCATTGTCTACAACCTGATATGTCGCCGTAAGCTAGCCTGCTGGCCTTTCAATAACTATTTGTGTCAGCAATTTTAGCGTAGCCACATTTATTGGATGATAACGAAAACAGTTAGTAAGCTAGTCTGAATAATATAAATGAGATTGTTGCTGCACATAACAGTTAGGCTGTAGTACATAACATTACTGTAGGGAATGGGTCTTCCACTGTGGTCTTACCCCGCACCATTATATTGCATAATTGTATATTATGTGGGTCATGTAAGTTCATGTAAGTGACTGTGACTCGGAAGAAGCTGTGTACCTGAGTGTCGGTAAAAAGACAATAACTGAATTGAATTTTACAAACTCAATTTGATTCTTGTTTGTCTGCGCGCTTAAGCACATAAAAAAGATTGTTGTTTTGTATCCTTACATGGATGTTATGTTGAGCTGGGAGCCGTTCATTTTTTGGTGTTAGTGGACTCCATTTCATTGAGTATGGTGTTGTCGCTGTGCGTGTAGTTCGGAATCAAAGCAAATGAAGATGAAAGAGTACAGAGTACTGGTGTAGAATCTTCAGGATGAAAAGTGGTGATGTGGTATCGATATTTCTGATCCCAACGTTTCCTGCTCTATGAGTGTTTCTTAAATAAAATGATCAATATCTAAACTTTGGAGTGAGTCTGTATTTTATCATAAGTAACTTGCTGTCACCAAGTGGGTATAATTAGACTTGCTGTCTAATTCTACCCGCTTGATGGGAACTACTACTCATTCTTCTTGTCAAAGTCATGAGTGGACTATGGCTCTGTGACGTATCTTATTTTTAGTGAGTCACCGCAGCCCTTTACATTTCCTGCGAATACTGAATACAGACTATGGCTGACTGTAAAAAGAGTCATGTCTGGCTGTATTTTAGCTGTGAAGATTATAATGGCACAGTGTATGATGTGTGTATAATGACGGTGAAATACTGTGGCAACATCGCAAAACCTTGCTATACATCTGAGATTAAGTCTCAAGACTGAGTATAATGATGTTATGAAGCGGAAGTCTGAGGAGGAGTTTATTATTATTAAAAAATACAACAGTTGTTTGATGTCAGTCTACAGCTATAGGAATTGGTAAGCCATGCTGAGTACTTTTTTCCCCCCTCATCAATACAGAATTTGGGGGGTCACATTAAACTAGACAAAAAACTAGTTACTTTAAACTAAAGAATACGTAAAAAGTATTAGTATTGGTATCGGTATTAGCAATACCAGCCTGGGTATTGCTTGATGTCGGATTGTAAAGGAGGTTGGCTGGGGCGGAATGGGACAAAAATTAAGCCCTGGCACTGTAGCCATAGCAGCCCATATTACCACGCCCACGCATCCCCACCCACAGACTCACGCATTCACTACATACATTTGTATTCAGACGTTGAAATTACATAAGAGGTATCTGTAAAGGTTCTCAGTCATCCAGGTCATAGTTATCCAAGGAAGGTTAAAATCAAGGGCAACTGGACTTGGTTGAAGATACTAGAAAACGTTTTGTCTCTCATCCAAGAGATTTCTTCACTTCTGACTGACTGGTAGGGAAATTCAGCTAATTATCCTCTGTAAAGTCGTTTGCCAATTTAAGAGCTACCATATGTAACAGATATTAAAAAAATGAATGTATGTGACTGGCAAAAAATGCTTACTACTTTAAAAAAAACACATTTATAACAAATTTACACATACAGTAAAAACTTTCACTGTAGAGTTAATTACAAACCCGAAGTACGTTGGTGAGTCACTGTTTTAATCACCCTCCTACCTGTCTCTGCTAGGCATACAGTAGCATCGTTCCTCACCGCACTGGCATTAGAAAACCAGGGTCTCTGGCTGGACTGATACTAGCAACATCATAGTTAATGAACACAGTATAGGATGTAAACATTGCAGCAAAACATTTTCTCACTAACTGCTCTCAACATTGGAATACGCATATATATAACCAGTAAAGAAAACAGCGTGAAAGGCAATAGAACATGTATACCTAACAAAAACTATATATAAATATATAAATAGTATCAGAAGTTTGTGTGTGGTGTAAAGGTATGTGTGTGATCTGTGCATGTGTGTGTGTGTGTGTGTGTGTGTGACACACATGCACAGGTTTCTCCTATCCTAAGGGTTATATCATAATTAATTAGAGACCCATAATTAAGAAACTGGCAGTATCTGTGTCACGGTGTGTCTCTCTCATTGCTGTCTTCCTACCTCCACTGCACTTGACTCTGCTGCAGCCGAGCTGTCTGCACTGGGTCCAGCAACATAGTTGTGAATAGATGAACAAACAGTTCAGACAAAGGAGAACATACTGTAAGTAAGCAAATGGCTTATTATACCTCAATTAACGACTGCATATGAGTGCCTGTAATAGAAGTCTATGTTCCACCCTACGGGATTAATTCCATATTGTAGTCTATGTATGCATGTATTCAATGTTTTATGTATTGCTTCATTTAACTAGCTACTTTAGTTCAAAGTAAAATTCACTACAAATGTCAATATTAGTAGGTGGCTATTGTTATAGGTCCCATAAATCCCATTTTATGCGCTGATATTTCAGTCACGCCTTTTATTGTGGCCAGCCTAAGGCACACCTGTGCAATACCCATGCTGTCTGATCAGCATCTTGATATGCTACACCTGTGAGGAGGATGGATTATCTCGGCAAAGGAGAAGTGCTCACTAACACAGATTTTGACAGAAATAGAACAATATTTGAGAGAAATAGGCCTTTTGTGTACACAGAGAAAGTCTTAGATCTTTGAGTTCAGCTCATGATGGATGGGGGCAAAAACAAAAATGTTGTGTTTATATTTTTGTTCAGTGTAGCTATGGTTTTCTGTTGTGACAAAAGCAACCTAGCTTTACTGACAATCAGCTAGTGTTGCACTCTCTCTGATGATTTTGACTGAATGTCCCAATTTGAGTAACCTTGAGTAACCAGCCATTGCTGTCTGGGCCAAATGCTTAATATATACTAATATTATTATTAAGTCTTTTACCATATATGGCTGTGCAATATGACGGAATCTATCATTTAACTTTGGAAAAACATCTATATTTTTTATTATGCTCTATCATTTATTTTGTTGTGTCGCAAATTGCACACTTTACCGTAATATTTCCATGAGGGGACGACACTTTTCACCACGGTGAAGTTAGTTTTTAGTTGGAGATACGACAGCCAAAACTAATGTTCATCACAAACTAACTTCACCGCAGTATGTTCTTCCACACGTGTTTGCGTTGCAGTGAAGAAATTTGCTTTCAGAACAAACATGGAAGAGAGTAAAGTTTACTCAAAACTGAGGAATACTGAACAGGAGAACTCCATGCAAGCAAAAATGAGAAGCTCATAGCTCAGACAGCAGTCTGTTGCATGGACCAGCCACACAACACTATTCCAGCAGTTCCAGCCATGATTTGGGTGTCAGGTAACGTTTAATGCCCACGGACATTCAGCTTACTTTCTTTCTTCTTAAGTTCACCAAGAAATGCTGTTGTTGTGATGTTAGCTATAGCAGCATCTCTGAGTGCGCTGTCAGAAGCTGCTGTGCTGCTGTCGCTATTGGGATATGAAATGACCTATATTGGGATATGAGATTTTAGTCATATCGCACAACCCTATTACCATAGTGTCAACCTGTCCTACGTGCCATCGGCCTGTAAAAACAATGTATGTCTACTTATATATATATTTAAAAAATCTGACTAGCCCACCCCAAAACAAATGGTCCAGCCCCTTTGACATTTGCCAGAAATGCCAGAGAGCGAATCTGCTGCTGGAGGCAGGTGATATTGCACATTGCTTATGAAAAGTTGGACAAAGAAAATGCACATGAAAAAGAAACCAGTTTTTTTTTGAGAAATACAGTTAAGGAAATCAAGTACATTTTTAGAACAGCCTTCATCTAAAACCACTGGTCAAGAAAATAAATCACACTGGACAGATTCAGATTCAGATTCTTGCATGGGCTCAAATTGGTGCTAAATTAAGTATTTTGGGTGTTGCATTTTTGGAGGTCATTTGGTGTGTGATGCCATGTGACAAATGATAAAGACCTCTCAATTTGACACACACATAATGGATGGATCTGATCTGCTGACAAATCAGTCATTGTCAAAGAGGAATGACAGAATGAGGCATGGAAGAAGGGAAAGAGGCAGAGGTTGCGAGGGAAAGAAAGGAAGGAGCATTAGAAAAAAGTAGTAGGGAGAAGAGAAGGAGAGAGGAACAGATGAAGAAAGAGAGGAAGTCAGAAGG
>NC_060166.1:19323055-19325806 GCF_021292245.1 Micropterus dolomieu | reverse complement strand
CTGAGGTCTGCTGATCAGCTGCGGCTGAACGTGCCCAGGACCAGGCTGAAGACCAGGGGCGATCGCTCTTTTTCAGCAGTTGCCCCCAAACTGTGGAATGACTTACCTCCTCACATTAAAGTGGCGCCCAACCTCCACACCTTTAAATCTCATTTAAAAACATACTTTTATTCCCTGGCTTTTAATTCACCATGAGAGCTGCTGTGGTCTTCGTTGTCGCTGTCAGTGTTGGTGTTATTTGTTTTGTTTTGTTTTTATTTATCATGAGCATATTCTATATCATCTCTGTAAAGCACTTTGGTAACCTTGTTGTTTTTTAAATTGTGCTATATAAATAAAGTGGATTGGATTTAATATGAGTGGTACGTGTGACTGACATTGACCAATCAAATAAATCCTGACAGGTCTCCACTTGGAACAGCAATCATGAGAAAACTACAGTTACAATAAATCTCACAGGCTCACAAATATCTGATCTGTTTCATTTGGAAGAAATCTGCTGTCCCTGTATGGTAAGAGACAAGTGATGGCAAAGAACTGATAAAAACAGCCAAAGTTTAAGCTGTACCCTTGAATCCAAAGGCATCTGCTCAGAAATACCTGTTTACCCAGTGGCGGCTGTGCTGCCCAAGTACTGTACAACTCATAACAACCAGTAAATGCTAGACTTCTCATATAAAACCTCTGAGCAACTAAATAAATAACAAATAAAAACTCTACCTAAACCACAGCTAGGGAGGATGTCTATGGTCTTCGCACAAGCACACACATCCACACACAATCACACTTTATCCTTGGCTACTTTATAAAACCCAATGAATTCCAAGGTTGTTTACTTGACCTGACAGCACTTATATTATGGGAAAATGAACCGCATGGAACACCCCGTTTAACTTTACATTCCCACAATGTGAGAAAATATGCGCTGTAGCTTACTTGTAGGAGCTCAATAGTATTGGTAATATAAAGTTTCAGTGTAAAATGTTACAGATTGTTTCACCTTTGGTGACAAGGCTGTCATATTAAGTATATATATAATACCAGTAACAAAATAAATTATGATACAACTGCAAAGGACATAGGCTTTAATATGACTGCAGCAGCTTAAATTTAGGTAAATTCTACATTTCCCTGTCCTTTTATTCAGTTTTGTAACTCTTCTATTTTGGGCAAAACCCCAGTTTCCTGTGTGTGTGTGTGTGTGTGTGTGTGTATGCTATAGTGTGTGTTTCTATAGTGTTGATGTCAGTCTAACATTGGTTTGAATGCAAGTCTGATCCTGGCAAACTGTTGTGCCCACTTGACAAAATAATCTCACCTCAAGCTCCATTTAGAAGTTGTTGTGGAGCTTTTGGTCATATCATATGATCTTCATCAGCAGATGCTCAATTGTCATGGAAATGCAGATGTAAGGCCAAGTTCATACCGACTTGAGCCCTGTGTGAAAAACCGCAGGCATCTTATTCATGTGAACGGAGCCCACCCATCGGCACAGTCTGAGGTTACAGTCACAGTTGAACCTGGAGCAATTTTCGCTGGTTCAACAGGGCCTCATCCGACAAGTTGCTAAGACTGGAAAGGCCGCATTTCTACTGTTTAGCTCATGGTCGTCATGATGGAAGATAAAATAGTTGCGTCTGTGCTAAGTTTCTAGAGTGCAGCCCCTTGTTTTAACGCAGGTCTGAATGCAAAAGTAATGTGTGCACATTGTGTGCTCAATCAAGGACGTTATCATTCACCTTGATACAGTAGTTGTTTACACGCAGCAATGACATGAGATGACATCATCATCACATCACAAGTACCTCTCACCACCATAGAGCGTGAAAACATGCAGACAGTAGATTTCAGTTTAATTGATTCAACATGAACTGAAACTACTGCTGCCATTTAGAATCTTAAGTTAGCGCAAGATTACATTTAGTTTTCATATCCAATCCCAACTAAATAAACAAAAAATGTTTATACAGCAAATAAAGTCTACATACCAACTTAGAATTAGAAACATCTTCAAGGCCAAACACTTCACCTACTAAGTAAACAACCAGCATAAACTGCTAACCTCTGTGCAACACACACACACAGTTTCTTTTGACTCGTCTCCAAAATTTAATCCATTCCTTTTGGTGTGGGCAAAATCCATTTGTTTTTACAGCTAGTAAATGACAGGAGAGGATAGAGAAATCGCCATTGTGAATTAGTTCTCTGTTATGTCATCATGACACAGATGTTTCCGGCATTAGTTTGGTAAAGCTTGCTTTACTGTTTTTACTGGAAGAAAGTCATGTTTAAAGTCTGGCAAACTTTGGGAAAATGCTCTTTGAAGTCAAGGACAGAGGTGGAGTGACAGAGTGAAAAATTAAGTCATTAATTTCCTTTGGGTTCAGCTGTTGGAAAGACACGCTTCATAGAAAAGCCATTTAACATCTAAAATAGAGTCTGAAAAAGCTTGATTACCGCACATTATGTAATCATCACTTGAAGACGGTTTCCTGGATTGGTCTGGAAAACACATCGGTAATCACAAGTCTTACAAGAAGCTCTACACCCACTGCAGCATGAGTGTGTTTGTTAGTTTTTATTGCATTTACCGGAATGTGTGTATTTTTATGAGTTGTTTTGTAATCACACAGTAGCAGAAAGACCTTCTGTTTATCTGTGGTGTGTGTGTGTGTGTGTGTGTGTGTGTGTGTGTGTGTGTGTGTTGTGTGTGTAGACAACCACAAGCAGGTTATCTGCAGTATGAAAGGA
>NC_060166.1:19298707-19323035 GCF_021292245.1 Micropterus dolomieu | reverse complement strand
GAAAGACCTTCTGTTTATCTGTGGTGTGTGTGTGTGTGTGTGTGTGTGTGTGTGTGTGTGTGTGTGTGTGTGTGTGTGAGTGTTAGAGTGCAGACAACCACAAGCAGGTTATCTGCAGTATGAAAGGAAGTCTGTTCTTTGACACCTCAGTCTGATTGCCATAACTCATAATAACCACAAAAAACACACAGGTATATAACCACACAATAGATATTGTATGTAGATAACGATGTGTCCAGTCACACACACACACACACAAGCGCACACACACAAGCGCACACACACAATCTCACTAAATAAAGTCCAGACTAGCTGCCCTGAATGCCCCTCAGCTACATAATTTATAGTAAGTGTCAGTGAGTATCTGACCTGTTTTTGATGATGTTGGGGGAAACTTCCAGACCATACTTAATGTCTGTGCAAAATCCTGAGTCAGGTATATACTTATAGATATATAAATATATAAAAATATTTTGCTCTTGGCTGCATATTTGCTACTTCTAATATACATTTAATTTTTTTAAGATAGTAACAGCCACATTCAGCTCCTAAAGCTTGTGCAACATATGACATGTGTTGGAAGTCAATCATAGGGGCTGACAAACAGAGCTGTAGAGGCAGGTGTTGATTCTCAGGCCTAATGGCAGGACCAACACAACCATGTTAACTTACATGAAGTCTCATGTGAATCATGCCGATCTCTCAAAAAAAAGGGGGTGGGGGTGTACATGAGCTGCCCCAGTGAAATGGAGAGGATTTGAGGGCATCTACAGGCTGACGTGTGTGAAGACTTTTTTTTCCTTTTCAAGTATCAATAAAGATTTTTTGTTTGCATTCAGCTGCCAAATTCCACACTTGCACAGTGTGTACCCCAGTCGCTCTCGCGCATCAGTGTTACGTAACATGCTTGACAGTAATAACATTACTTTTCACAGTGAAGAGTAGTGTAACAGATTACTATTTCCAAAACTGTAACGCTGCATTACTGCGCTGCTGAACGCACCATTCCTGACGTGAATGACGTGCTGCAAGTCAGGTTGCTTGCTGTCTTCTCCTCCTTTCCTGTCGGCGACGTTATAATGTTGACACAACAGGGAAGTTTAATTGCGAATTTGAACTAGCCTTCAGTACAGTTGATGCTGCAGGTAGTAATGCCATAATAACAATATAGTGGCAAATATGCATATGTTCACTTTTTATTCATTCATTCTTGTCAAAAATACCCACTGAACTGTTTAATAAACCAATCAATATCAGGTGTAGGGAGATGCAGCCCACATAGATGATGACAACAGGACGCAAGTGTGTCATGTAAAGTCCTTTAGTGCAGTTGCAGAATTGCAGTGTGAAACCAAACCAAAACTAACCGAATGTATCAAAACATGAACTTTGGTTCGGACCTTGGTGCGGACTTTCAGGTGTGAAAGCCCCCTAAGTCAGCTGTTAGCCAAAAAGCTAAATGAAGAATGGAGAACGAGGGAGAGAGGCGTTCTTTCCACAGCTGTAAGTAGTTACTGCCATTATTGTGTCATAGTCTAAGATGCAAAGAACATTGTCCGTTTTAAACTTTGTGCGACCAGTAAAAAGCTTTCAACCGTGAACAATTCTAGATTGAATTTATTGAAGCATCTGCTAAAGCAGCAAAGCAACTGAAACTTATAGAAATAAACTCCAGCCGCTACTGCTAGTGATGCTTGGACTTGGGAGAGAGTGGTGTTAGGCTAAGCAACATTGTATAAAATCACTGAATATAGCTCTTACAGCCTAAATACATGTGCGGAAAAACATTAGCCTTGTTCAAAAGTAGGGATTAAGCCTACTTACTTTTTTTTTTATCTCGAGAAATTTTAGGCCTATATGTTTTGTGAAAAACAAACTGCTTGCTGCTGTTATGCATATGATATTATTTAAGAAGTCGTGAGAGACTGCTTTGTATGGGCGATGGGGGGAGGTCGTCCTTATGTTAAAGGTTTTGACACGTTCTAAATTAATTTCCCTGTCAGTGGTTGTGACATTGGGTGGGATTTATATTTAAAGGCTTTTTCAGACGGCTTGGATCCGCGGGGTCGCTCTGCGCTTCTCATAACTCGACATGACAACGACTTCTGTGTACTACTGGGCGCGATCCCATGAAACTTCTTGTGTCATGCACCCAATCGCATAATCTATTAACTGCAACTAATTTGAAAGTTAGTAGTTATATCATTTAGTTAAAGACTCAATTATTTCAAGATTGGGGGGAGGGGGGGGGATATATACATTACCCCCCGTGGAGGAGAAGGCTAGAGGCCAAGATCAATATCTCTCTCTCTCTCTCCCTCTCTCTCCACACACACACACACACACACACACACACACATATATATATATATATATAGAGGCCTCTTGTCTTCTCCTCCACAGGGGGTAATGCTCTTTGTGGCTTGTGGTGTTCATCTTATAACCAAGTATTTCTAGGATTACTGTTGCTGTGGCGTACATCAGCTTACTTTTCTCAGTTATGGCTTTAGTAGGGATATATAGTGCTGTATTCACATTTTCTAGCAGACTTTCAGAGGGTACTTTGTCACTTAGCCTTGGAAATCTTGGTCGTTGTACTTGGGGGTCCAGCTTTGTTATGATCTTCAATCAGTCGCCCTTATGTTGAGTGATTCTGTGCCATAAGGGCTTGTTGTTATTGGGGCTTGGGACCCAATCTGAGTGTGGGGATGATGATGATGACGACGGCATCTCCCCGCTGACCTGTCATCCTGGCTCCCCCTTGCCGTAGCATATTTGTTGTACTTCATCACTTTGTCAATCAGTTGTGTCTTTGTCAGTGTTGATGATGGGTTTCGAAGCATCCATATATCCCATTGTCTCTGCATATAACCCCTCTCACGAGGATTGCTTGTATAGTAGCATTGCATCAGATTCATATTTTCTGCTCTAGTCCATGAATGTCTTGTTCCAGTAGCCTATTTGTCATCAGGTTGCCCTGATTCCCTAGCACCTGACAGGGACCTTGGTGACCCAGGAGTAATAACCATTACAATAGCAGACATCCAAGAAAGAGTGGCAGGTATGAAGAGCTGGACAGCACCAGGCCCTAAAAATGATCCACTCCCACTGGCTGAAAAAACTAACTGTACTCACTGATCCACACTACCAGGATCTACAGCAACCACACTGGATGTCATTCAGACTGGACAAATGTGGACGCATGGTATCAGAAAGAAAATTAACTGGTCAAAATAAAGCTTATCTGAGTGAAATCCAAAGTGTGGACACCTCACAGTTAGAAAAAACACTTGACAGTGAAAAACTGCCTGGCCAGTGGGAAACCAGCCTTGACCAGTGAAGACTCCACAAAAGCCCACCACAAAGAGTGAGAAGACTCGACTTGGGGGCCTGGAGGAAACCGACTACCTGCTATCCACCTGTCCGTCCAACAGCCAAGAAAGAAACATGGCCGAGTCCAAGTCACTTGAACAGCTGAAAATGGAGCGACTTTTTTCCCGACTTACCAACCATATAATGAGGACCCACATGGAGATGTCTGTAGAGGAGCTACAAGATAACTTCAAATACTCACAGTGATGGATGTAAATGAGGAGATTGAGGCTGCTTACATTGCGCAGTGCAAAGAAACTAATGCAGAGGGCGCACCTGAGTTAAGTGACCAGCAGAGAGCCGACCTCAAGAAGACGGAGAAAGAGTGTGACCAGAAGTTAAAATAAGTAAAGCACCTAATCCAAGAGACACTATGGGCCTCATTTGGTGAGAAGGAACTGACCCTCGCTCTAGAAGCTGCAGAGGCAGAGTGTGAGAACGTCTCCTCCACTCAGCCTGACACACCCCTGGAGGCATATGACTTTATGCTCCACCATTTAGAGAGGCTGGTGCACAAAGCCAAAGAAGCGCACCAGACCTGGAACCGTTGGGCTCCACTAGCCGAAAAGCACGTCTTCAATCGTCGTCTAACGGAGCTCGAAACCCGCCTTCCCAAGCCGCCCTGATCAGAGCAGCAAGGATTAAAGAGGACACCAACAGAGTACCTGTCACAGCCCACAGCGCAGCCCCTGTCGCAGCTATAAAGCTCACCACACCAACCCGGTCGGCCACAGGCCGGCCAAAGCCCCGACCACCACTTCACCTAGTGACAGAGTCGTGGGACACCCCTGAGAAGGTCGCTGGACCAATAGGGGCTTGGCCTGACCATTAACACCTGGACTGCCCTGACTTCTCACTGGAACGTCAGGCACTGACAGTGTATGTTGCCCCTCTACACCCAGTAGTCACCAGATCCTCACTTTTCAGATCCTAGGTCGCACTTGCGAGCTGGATCCCGAGAAGGGGCCCGACATATCCAAGAGATAGAAACGGGCACAGTAAGGGCCAAGATGCCATTGTGCAGATCTCTTTGACACACACCCCGCTGAAAAAGGGTCGTAGACACTTCCACACTTCCGAGTGGAATGTGCACGCACCGCTAAGGGTGGGTCTGTTCCCGCCAATGTACAGGCTTGGGAGATTCACTCACAAAGCCAGCTGGCGAGGCTCTTCTTGGACAGGGTTTTACTGACTGCACTATCACTGAAACAGACGAACAGCTGACCAGTGCATCCAATGGGGGCTGTGTGCTCTACAAAGGACGTTGGCCTAGCACACATGGACACAACAGATGCACTCTCACCTCCCTGCACCCTAAGTGGGGTAGGGGGGTAGAAAGCATCCAGATTTATTGTCCTGGACCTGAACATGCTCCTTATGTTCTTAGGAACAAAGGAGGTGTGTTGTCTCAATCTGGCTGCACTGTGGACACCAAGAACCAGCATGCAGCTGGGGTGAACCGACAGGCACACAGCTCACTCACTTTCTTAGCAGAGGTGAGAGCAAGGCGCAAGGCTGTTCGAGAGCATTTTCAATGAGGACTGCTCCAGGGGCTCATAAGGTGCAGATATTAGAGCCACCAATACAAGCAGCAAGTCCTACTGAGGCGCTGAGAGACACACGACACCGGTCGCTGTCTTCTCACACCCTGCAGAAAGCGCATCACGAAGGAGTGGGTGAAGACTGTTCTGTCACCAACCCCCCTGTGACAGGAGAGATAGCTGCAGCGCAACAGCCCCTTCTCCATCAGACCTTGCAGGAAAGAGAAAACGGATCCCACCGAACAGGTAGGCAGATCCGTCTCCCTCTCACTGCATCAACGCTGAAAGCCCATCCACTGAGCTTTACAGCAAGACGTGGTGGAGACTGCCCGCCGCTTGGATGGTCTGTGCGACCTCAGCGGCTAGACCAGCCTGAGTCTGCCTCTCTACAATACTCCCCAGATACTCCGTCCGCTACGGCGGCTGGGGGGAGCTCTCTTCCCAATTCATCGCAACCCCAGGCTGTTGAGGTGCAAAATCAACTGGGCTGTGTGGAGATCACTCAAGGCTTCAATCTCTCCATGACCATGAGGTCGTGAGTAGAAAGGAACCCTCATACCCTTCTCGCACAACGATTGCAGTGCGATGCATCTGCTGAGTGTGTGGGGGGCTAGTGAGTAGTTGACGGGGAGCCTAATGTATTTGTAGGCTACTCCCTGAGAGGAGAAGCCTAGAAATTCCCTGTTACTGTGTCACCTCGACATGAAATAGGCGTCTTTCAGGTCGATGGCGGTGAACCAGTTGCCGGGCTGCACTGGCTCCAGCATTTTCCTGATCATCAGCATGTGGAAATGTCCTCTTGTCCATTATGCTGGTTCAGGTGGCCGAGATCCAGAATGGCTCAGAAGCCTCTCGTCTTTTTGGGGACACAAAGTACATGGTGCAAGACCTCTGTGCATGTCATGCGCAGAGATGCCCTAAGACAGCCTGCTTCAGCAGAAGTCACTGGATCTCGGTGGCCAGGAAGTCCACTTCCTCTTGAGAGGATAGACTGGCTTCCATTATGTCTAGGAAAACTGGTGGTATGCAGCAGAACTGAAGAGAGTTTCTGCCTGAAAATGTGTACACGTGAACAACGCATCTTCGGCACTCTCCACCACCAAACTTTCCATAAATGGAAGTTTAGCCCAAGGGGTGGGGGGGGTGACGTCGAACGGGCTATAGTGTCCCTGAACGCACCAGTGCCGGTTGCTCCCTGGTGTCTTTGAACGCACTACAGCTCGCTGCTCCAATGACGGCTCAACGTGCGATAGTGTCACCGTGAGCGCGTCGTCAGTGGAGCAGTCAATATCAACACCGAGTGAAGCCGAGTCAGGACAGGGCATCCTCCTCTCCACTGCAGCGAGCTGCTGCTCGGAGAATGAGCCGCTGTTCACTGTGATAAAGTGCCACAGGCCACACCACTGGAAGAGACGTGTTGTCTGGTTGCGTCTCTCCGGCTATACCTGACCTAGATTGGCGTTAGCTCAACTCATGCCGTCACAGCTAGTCAGCTAAACGCTGCGCTGGTTCGGTTACATATGTCGACAATGTGGTTGTGTGTTTTAGGAACAGACACACACTGTCAGTGAGCTAGCAGTGTTCCCGTGGATACTGTTGTGAGTGCACGGGGAACGCAGAGTTAGCTCGCATTGCTGCATTGTGTCACCACCATGGCAGCGCTATGGCCTTAGCACTATGGCATTATGGCCTAGCACTTCTAAGAATGTAATGTGTTTCTAATAAACAGTTTAACATTCACAAGCATCACAGTGTACACACAAGCAGCATATGTTAGAACAGTGGCTTCGTGAACACAGGGCTGCAGGGCGAACCCTTAGCCTCACCCCAGGAGTTAACGTTAGCTCTTTGATGAGGGAAGTTAACTTAGCTCTTTGAGGAATGTAATTAACATGTTTTACTCAAAACTGTTTCCACATTCTCAAAAGCCTTACTATAGTTTTACACAAGCAGCACATGTAAAACAATGGTGTCTTGAACACCAGACGGGGGATTGTGGCATCATCAGCAGGCCTCTCTCCCTCCATAACGTCACTTGGCCAGTCGCTCCCTTCCCCAGCCACAGGTCAGCTGGCGGGGGGCCTGGACTCGTCCGGGCAGGACATGGGTCACCTCGCCTGGGTGCAAAGATAATTTTCTAGAAGTGGCGACTCCATCCATGGAGGTGGTGAATTCAGTGAGCAGTTTGCCGTTTGCTGAAGAAAAAAGGATGCTGAGGCAGTAGGGACACTGCTATTTATACGTCACGCACGTATCGGTAGCGACGTCCTATTGGTCGGCTAAGTGCACAGTAAAATTTCAGTGGGCAAGTGCGTGCGTGTGATTGGAGGAGGTAGTATCCATTGAGTCCAGTAGAGGGCGGAGCCTGTGTGAGAACAAGATCCGAGCCATCAACACATCCTCCCTGCCAGTCATCAGATACCCCGCTGGTATAATAAACTGGCCAAATGAGGAGATAGAGGCTACTGACATCAAGACAAGAAAGCTCCTCACAATGCAGGCTAGTGAGCGTCAAGACTACTGTCCAGGACGAAATAACAAAGATCCAGGAATACATTAGGAAGATGGCCCCCAAAGATGAAGGGCTTTGTGAATACCTCAGGCAACAGAAACACAAGGGTGAGGACAAGGAAGATGAAGAACCTTCATGGAGACAAGCCGCTGCACGGCATGTACCACAGACAAATAGAAGAAGTGGCTGATATCAAGAAATCCTACCAGTGTCTGGAAAAGGCTGGATTAAAGGTGTATATATATATATAATTGATGTTATTATTCTAATTATTTTTATTGTAGAGAGGTGGCGATGGCGCAATGCGACATAAGTTATTGTCACAGGTCCTGCTTTACCATCCATATGCTGTACTAGAGCCACCGCCAGTTTGATCGCGGTGTGGCAGGGGGTCTCATTATATCTTCCTGCTTTTTTGTCCTTTGCCAATCACATATCTGAATCATTTGATTAAATCTTTGCGTCGAATGTTTACAAATTGTAATTTTATAGCGCTTTAAGACATTCCAAAGGCAAATATATCAGGCTTGATGTATAATGTATGTACCCCTGTGGCAGAAGTGACAAGATGCATCGTCCCCCCCTTAAATTTTATGAAAATTGCAATTATGGTGAAGCAAATGAAATATATGAATTACAGTATCCCCATCACACCAGTCAGTGTAATATTTTACACAAGGACACAGTGTCAAACATGTCATACCTTATGTCCAGCTTCAGGGAAGTTCAAGACAGTGGTGTCAGAGACTGAACACCATAATTTTGAGAATATTCATGGATAAATTTGTTAAACATTTTTAACACAGTTTACAGTGGACTTGACAGTAGATGACAGTGATCAATAATTTTCATAGCCATTACACCTGTCCTCAACTCTGGCTTTCTTTGCAAACTGGAATTAATTTTTTTGCTTGTCTCTAAAGCAGTGAGTGGTCTTGCTCTACAATATCTCAGACATGCTTAAAAGCTGTGAACCACCCACACCTCTCTGGTCATGTGGTGCATGTCTTCTTACTGAACCAAGGGTCAGTACAAGCCTTTTCTTTTCTTTTCCTGTTACTTTTCAATAAAGAATAATCTTAGCGATTGAATACTTTGTGTTTAGGATTTCTTGCATTCCTGTTATGTCAAAGCCGAGGTGAATGGCTCTTTGTCCCATAACTCCTTAAATATAACATTCATGTTCTTTCTTTCTTTCTTTCTTACACAGAAAAAAACAACTCAAGAATATCACATATATGTAGAATATGAAGACAAGGATTAAACCTTGCCAGGTCACTATAAAACAATGTACCAAATCAAGCTTCTACTCTAGACTGATAGGAGTATCACTTTAAGGGCCAGGTTATGCTAGAAAAGAACTAGTCTGTACGACATGTTGTCCAACTGTGTTGAAAATCAAAAAATATTTTTAGCTGTTCCGAGTGGATACAGTCAAAATCGACTGTTATAGATAGGGGATGCATGATAATGTTTAAATATGGGGATAACACCGTACATTTTCAGACAATAGTGTTACACTGAAACATGACAGAAATAGAACCCAGGAACAATTCTCATGTCCACACAGATGACCAGTCACAGCGTAAAGTGGATGGGAATGTCTGATTAGATTGTCAGTTTTGAAAAGTTACAGAAATTGTAAGATGTGTGTGTGTGTGTGTGTGTGTGTGTGTGTGTGTGTGAGGGGGTGTTCCCATTTGATCATCCAACAAGCAGTTCTGATGAAGCATAATGTCAATTACTTAAACACCATTCAAGACAAAGAAATGTATGTGTATAAAAGAACCACTGACCATGTTAAGTTTAACATAAAGTGCGATGAGAACTGTAACACTTTACTATAAATAGGATTTTTCCACAGAAGACTTAATAATAGTAGGAGAAGAACATGTCATGGGCAAGACATGCAGGTTACTTATTACAGGGGTTCTTAACCTTGTTCTTAATCCCCTTTTTGAGGTTGAAAATATCTTCCCTGTCTCCTGCGTGTTTGTAGCCTACACCTCTCACACTCAAACAATGCCAGAGCAGGCGCCTCCCATTTGTCTATTTTTTAAGCAGATGTTTTTAACAGAAGACACAGACCTGTGAGTTGAGAAGTTTCTGCAAACCAAAGATCAGGCTACAGATAGCAGTTTTATGGATGACACATTCTGCTAGACATTCATACAACTTGTACGGTTCAACATGCACATAGAAAGTTCACCCAGATTTCTATAGTAAACTTGATTTACGTTATCTGTCACACCGCTTTTTCTTTTCTTCTCTTTCCTCCCTTTGATGACACAGTTCCACTTTGCAGGAAACCATTTTGCGCCATCCTAAATTTCAAACAGGATGCCTTATACTGTAATTGTACCAGTGAAAGCAAGATGGTGAAGGCAAGAGTCTGACTTGTGTAGGAGTGTTAAAAGCATTTTGGAGCCATTAACACCATTTTCTCTCCCTTCACAGCTTTTTAAAAGCAATGCAGTCTGACACTGTGGCTGTGTGCTTTGACTGTGTATTTGTCTCTAATAGAAAGAGTGAAATCATGTCGGATGAAGATGAGTCAACCTTACACTCCTCCCATGAAGGAGTTGTCATTTTCCTCTGTCTCTCCCTCGGTCTTCGTTTTTCCCCCACCTCCTGCTCTTCATCTTCCTCTCTCTCTAAAGCAGATGTTAACTGGCTGGCCATTTTTTCATCCATTAGAGGAGCACATTCTATCAGATTTCTCTTTCTTGCATTAATTTATTGTCTCAATTTTTGTCCATCATTCTTTTCAGAGCCAGAACTTCCATTAAGCGCTTTCTCCTCTTTAAAACACTTTCCCTTTCCATTTGATCTCTTTCCTTCACACAATTAGTCCATCATGCTACATTTAGATATATCTTTTTCTCTTTTGCTGTAAAATTATTGCTTTTCTTCTATCTGGATCTTTAACTTATTATTTACCCTCTTTGCTTTTCCACTGGGAGCTTCTTTGCCCGCAGTGCATGGGTCTTTTGTCATCATTTTGACTGTAGTATTCACAGAGGTGCTTACAGCTTTGTTGTTTGTTGTTCAGAGAAAGAGGCTCCAGATTAGGTTTTACCTTAACATCTAAAAGTGGAAAGAAAATTGAAGGTCTTTTGACAATGTGTCCACTTTGTTGACTCAAAACAAGGTATCTAGACATTTCTAAACACACTTGAGGCATGAAAATTATTTTTATATAGAAAGTATTGTTCTTGATATTGGAATTTCACTGAAAGTGTGGCTCACCTGAAAATTTGGGTCATAACTATATTTAACAATAATTGACTATTATAATTACTATATACTTTTATCACACAAAGAAAAGTATCCAATTGCAGAGTTTAATTGTTGTAGTTGAACTATTCAAATCTGATTTTGGTGTTTAATATGGAAGGATGGTGATAACTGGATGGTCAGTCTGTCCATCTGTACCACACTGGGGTAACCATAATATATTCCCCACAGGATGGCTCTTTATAACTTTAGTGACCTCCTGACCATGTGCCTAACAACAAATTTTCTTTTAACCAACACATTTGTAAATGACAGTGTATCTCAACATCAAGTTACCAGATTTGCATGAAATCTACCACAGACATTCCTGGTCCCTGTAGGATGAATTATAATGTTGTGTGTTGTCCTTTAATGTTGACCTTTTCTGTAGCATTTCTGTCATCCTATCAACTTTGCACACAAGATGTCTAAGGTAGTCTTTCCAGTATCATGCTGAGAAGACTCATGCATCCCAGAAGATAAATGACCCTTTAATAACACCGTTTCTTTTCCTCTTGTTCGTTCAGTCAAACACTTTCAAGTTTATGGAGGCAGTCATGAACATGGCAGCCTCCATGGACTAGATGGGCTTTAGACTTTTAGTGTTGACTAATGAATGACTCCAGTATGATTGTTTTACATTTCTTGCCACCTCTGCTCTTTTAACAAATGTCTAGATGTTCTAACTTGCCTGTTTCATGTTACTACTGATACTCCTATCTCTTTTCCATCTCCATCCAGCTTTCCTTTTCTCTACAGTAGGTGGTGTTTTATTGAATTCTGGCTATAGTACCCGCCTGCTTCTTATCTGTCTCTCTTTTCACACTTGGTGTCCCATATTTTCACCTCTCATTTTCTTCTTCATCTCTACTAAAGCCTCTTTCTCTTCTTTTCTAATTTTACTTTTCCCTATATTCCCCTTTGTGTGTCCTGTGCTGCAATACTGTTGGCTTTGACTCTGAATTTGTTCTCCAATTTTTTTATTCCATCCTGTAGATAAACTGACTAAGATTATCATACATGGACTGAACACATACAGCAAGTATTTAAAAATGCTTAGTAAAAATGTAGTCAATATGACCTTACGCAACCCTAAATTCACCACCTGTCTCCTCTCACATCTCCCCACACATTCCCCATTTGTTCAGCCGTTTTGTTAGACTGTGTCTGCCTGCTTGGCTGAATTCATCTTTACTAATGAAGTATGCTAGTGACAAAAATGCTGAGCTAATCCGGCCCTGGCTACAGCGCTTAGTAAAATTACAAACACACACACACACAAGTGAACAGATTTTCCAAAAGGCTGATAGGCACGTAAACATACTGTAGATACACTCTGTTGCATGGACAATTGGAGTCACATGAGAGAGTCTGAATTTGGAGAAAGTGTGTTTCAAATTAGAAAATTTGGGTGGTAAATGCGTTGCATATGATACAGTAGAATATTGGCTCTTTGTGCACATCTCTTCCTCAGAGCAAAAATAATATTAATTTTAAGTTAACACAAGCATATTCTAACAAGACTGTCCATTTTTTTCAAGACATTAAATAGGATTTTCGAGGCATAGCAACAGTTTTGTGTTCCTCAAGACTGATGATTGTGGCGAGTCTCAGTAACACTCCACTGCTCTGCTGATGCAATGCTGATGATATACAAGTAAGTCATAGATAACAGTCTCTCACACATTGGCACACAGAAAGCAGATACTATTAAACCCAGAAAGCCACAAACATAATAATATTCTATATACACAGCTGGCACGCACAGGAACACACAAAGATAGACATGGATTGTAAAAATCAAAAGTCTTCCGCACAGTCGGGAGCTGGTCAAGTGCAGGTGATGCAAAAGAATCAAATTGGTGTGCTACAAGCCCTTTCTTCATTTCTGACACAAATAGATCGCATTCCGAAATTACTGCAGAAAACCTCTTCCTGTGACACCACTAACAAACAACATTTACATGTTTCACTGCTGTTCTAAAATCTAAAAGGAAGCCCCCATCTTCAACAGACTCCTGGGACTATATTCATAAAGACACTTGAAATTTTCTTTTGATTAGATATCTAGAGCTGCAGAGTGCAATTTAAGGGCAGGTGGAAACATGATGGGATTAAAAGTAATGTATCTTTCAGTAGCCAGGCGTGTTTAATTATAGCCAATCAAACAACTTCTTTTGCTTCCCTTTAGAGGTAATAGGCTAAGCTCTATATTCCAATACTGTCTGACCACTTGGTGATAGGGTGAACAGACCAGAGCAGCTCTTCTTAAGAGGACACTGATGTCCTACTGCAGGGGGGAAAGTGCAGAATCATCGCACCTTACAGTAAATAAACTTGCAAGAGCAGCTCATGTTAAAATAGTTTTCAAGGAAATGAAACATTTGGTGCCACTCTGGTCCTATGAGAAAGAATAACTGATGTAAGAAACAGCTCAACGATATTAGAAACCAGCACCACATCATAAAGATAATTTTTGGCCACAGGAGGGGGAACCAACTACTGCCTGATATTCACAAACAGCCTCTGTGTCTCATGCTGCATACCAGTGTTTATATGTAGGATAAGAATAATACATACAATTATATTGAGTAAAATGATGGATTTTCATTATCTTAAGAATTTATGAGTCAAATTGGCCAGTGTCAGCCCACACTCGGTCTGAATCGGCAGGCATTCGCTGCTTGATTGTTACTGACACTTCCCCGACTGTGCCTCTCATCCCACATAAGTGCAGCCAAGGTCAAGATGAGTCATCAAAAAACAAAATGGATACAGGTGAGTGAGTGAGTGAGTGAGTGAGTGAGTGAGTGAGTGAGTGAGAGAGAGAGAGAGAGAGAGAGAGAGAGAGAGAGAGTGTGAGAGAGAGAGAGAGAGAAAGAGGAAAATACAGTTATTTCTGGTGCAACCCCCCACAGTGCAGCAGGCACCGTCACAAACATACTGTAGATCCCCTTTAAATCTAACAATTTCTTACAACGTGATTGAGTTGCCCATTTTTCACAAGATCTGTTGAAAAGTGACCCTTTTTCAGCTGCAGAAATGACAAAATAAACTGCACAATTCAGGAAAGATTTTCACTATTATCTCTGTAGTTTACACCATAAAGCCTCTGGTTTTTCGGAGGTCATAATAACGAAGGCTCTGTGAACATCCTGCTGTAAGTCAAGTCTACGCTGTGTCATCCTACAGTTCCGTTCCTTGTAAAAGGCAAGTCTGCAGAGATTCATTTGCCTAAAAAAGCTGCATATTTATCAGCTTTAAAACTGACAGCGTGAATGATTTACTGTTTTTTTTCATAGCCTTTGGTGAGCTGAGGTTAGCTCGGATGTTAAACTGTAATAGCAAGATGAACATGACACATCTACTTTGACACACACACACTTTACATGTGACAGTGAGCCACAAAACATAACAAAGAACCTCTATGCTGTCTGAGCATGTGTATCATCCTCAATACAGAGTTTGTGTGTGAATGTGTGTGTGTGTGTGGGTGATCCATGGTTTGTCTATGGGCTGGTGGACAGGGCCGTGGTCATAAATCCGCCCAGCCGTAACCACGGTGATTTGCAGGTTCAGAGAAACCATAAACATCGGCACTGAGCGGCCCGCTGCCCTCGGAGGAGGCTGAATTAAGTGGTGAGTGTGTGGCTGTGTGTGTTTGTGAGTGTCAATTGTGTGTGTGTGTGTCTGTTTGAATGTGTGTGTTTGAGTTTGTTCAAGGGCATCCCTTGCTGGAGATGAGAACTGAGTTCGGTGATTGGCCAAGGGTCTGAGGGGTCATTAATCTACGCTGCTCCATTGGCTGTGACGGCGGAGGGGAGGGTTTAGTGCAGCTGGTCAGTTAGCTGCTGTCAGCTTTCTAATCTGGAACATTCTTCAATATTAGATGGAGTGCACAGAGGATCACTGGGGCCAAAGTGGATTCACTAAAACACTAGATTTCTCTGTCCCTTCCCTTTTAGTTTTCCACTGTTATGTATTAGGCAGTGCTGTCACCTTATTATTTATTTATCTGGGTTTAGGCCATTATTTAAGCAGGTTAACCTTTAATCTTGTGGTTTTCTTTTTTGTCTTTTTCAAGAATCCTGATGACACCTGCCATCCCTATCAGTATGACAGCAACTAATAAACTGGTGGAAATTAGTAAACAGCATGTTCAATGTTATCTTAAAGTGGTCATGTAATGCTCAATTTAATGTTCATCATTTATGCAGGGGTGGTACCAGAATATGTTTACATGGTATTATTTAATTATCAAAAAACACCATATTTTTGTCATACTGCACATTGCTGCAGCTCCTCTTTTCACCCTGTGTGTTGAACGCTTAGTTTTAGCTCTACATCACAGTAACAAATTCATGTCCATTGACTGCCTAGAGGGTATCTTACATTTGGTAAGGAGGGTGGCGGTGAGAGGAGGCAGCAGGCGGACGACTTGTCACTGTGTTCTGCAGCTCAGTGTGTTTCTCCACCAGTGTTTTTTAGGGCGTGCTACACTAGCCTCTATGCGAGCATTATTATTACAAAGTGACGCAGATAGGTTACAGAAATAAAGGCTGGACTACAATCAAGCTGTTTTCAGGCAGTTCAGGAGCAGTGTTTACTGTGGCAGATGGTAACTCTCTTTGAGGTGGACTTTTCACTTTGCAAACCTATTACATGCACAAAAAAGATATATAACACAATAGAGGAAAGGAAAAAGGCCAAAAAGCATAATATGGCCTCTTTAAAGTCATTTGAAATAATTGTATGTAGAATAATAGGATAAGTGCATAGTATGCTGTGTTGATGGAATAGTATTTCCTGGCTTTTTTGCCTGTTATTTTTTTTTTCTTAGAAGGCACGTTCAAGCTTATTTTTATATACGTTATACTTGTGTTTTATAAAGAGAAGTAAGATGAAAAACCATCATAAAAACAAGGATAGAAATCAACACAACGGATGTCAGAAAAAGTAGTAAAATGACATAATGTTTATTTTATAAGGTTGCATAAGCTGTTTGCATGTGTCAGACTCAAGTAAGGTGTGCAGGTAGGAGCAGTAAGAAGGTGTGTGCATGAACATGAGGAAAAAAGTGGGGCTGTTAGAAATGTCTAGTATTTTTTCCATTTTAATTATATATATTCATTTTTATTTTTGCCCCTCCTTCACAGCCCCCCAACCACCCCAACCCCTTCCTCTTTTATAGGAGGAAGGATGGACAGTCCAATCTCCTGTGAGATTGTTTTTCTGTTCCAGTAGGATTCTACAGTAGATATAGGGTCTACAGGGTGTTCACAGCTTCTTCTTGAAATTAAAGAATATAATTCAACTTGTATTACAGCCAACATCTGCTGAGCTACCGAAAATTTAGGACTAAGTTAATAAGAAAGCATGTGAGAGAATAAGAGAAGGCATACAAGAGCTTCTGCTCAAAATCTGCCCACTGTAACAGAGTAACACATTCTGTATTGGTGGACAGAAACCATGTGTGGCCAGAGATTGGAATCTGATTGATTCACACTGAAGGCCTCATGTAAAATCAATCCAGAAAAGGGCTTTTGGATGGTGGTGTGGCCAGTGATGGTGACATTCAGCATGGTGAAAAGATCTCTGAAACTTCTGTGATAAAAGCCTCTGCCACCTTCATGTGGATTTGTAAACAGAACCAGATTACAGAAAGAACAAGGAAGAAAGAGCAACACTTCCTTAGATGATGTGCCTCTAAAACTCCACCTTGAGATAATTTGCAGTGAAGCAGGGGCTCAATACTACACCAATTGCCAATGTATGTTTTTTTCTTGTAGAACATATCAAACGCACATTAATACAGATAAATGTGGCCAGAGGTTTATTTTATCACTGTGTCTTTAATAAAAAAACAGATAAATAGACTTCAGAGCAGGATGTGATTCCTACATCCATCTGCATTTGTTGTATTGGAACGAATGGGTACAAAATGCTACTCTGGTGCTAACTGATTTTTGCAACAGCCCGGCACATCTGTTGTGCATCTGTACTGAATGAAAATACTTTTTGCAAAGACAGCAATTCTGGTGTTACAGACAACTATAAAAACTGCTGAAGCTGATATTAAAAGGATGCTGGGCAAGGTGCAAAAACCTCTAACCAAATATTTTCAAGCTGCTGCAGGAGGAACCAGGTTTTATTTAGTCGTTAGAGATGTTGAACTATTGTGCTCTGAGTGCAATTTGGGAAACTGACTTGAGTTCTTTCTTTTCAGAGGAGAAGCTAGCAAACTATTCTTTATAAAAGTCAAATAAGAACACAAACGATAATTTTACTTTCCAAATTCAGTGTTAAACTTAAAGCCAAACCTGTGCGTCTTAACTGACTAAAAATAGTCCTCTTGTACTGCCTATGGAAGCTGAATATAAAATCCTTTTCTGCCCTCCCGGTTTTATTGGGGAGACCTCTTCACCTTAATGGACACAATTTTCTAACAATGCACTGAATAGTTCCACACTGCAGCCAAACTGAGTCATCGCAAGCTGTGTTGTTGTATTGTTTGTACTGAACAAAATAACAGCATCCAAGAGGTTGCTCATCTGATTTGTTCAAACAATAAAAAGCAGTCATTGCAAAGGCAACATTCAGTGTGTAAACATTTACTCTGATGTGTATTTCACTTCATTTGTTTTTGACAATTCTTTACAAAGCCTGCATGGTATCAAGTGTGACATAACCACAGTATTTTTCGGGGGGGAATAAACTGTTAAACATGGCATTAGCTCAGCTGGTGGGGACTTAGCTTGAGAAACAGAGGGTTGCAGGTTCAAGTCCAGCAAGGACCACTGCTGAAGTTGCCCCTGAGCAAGGCCCTGAACCGATCACTGCTCCCATGGCGCTGCAAATAACTGCTCCTAATCGGGATGTGTTAAATACAGAGAACAAGTTCTGCATGTATTGTACTATGAATTGTGGCTAAAGTTGAATATCAATTATCAAAAACTGTCACTAGATGGCAGAAGGGAACTTTACAACAACAGCTTAACTTTCCTTGCCTTGCAAAAAGGTATCAGCGCACCTTTAAGAAGGTGGAACCCTAACGTAGTTAGCACGTTGCCACAGTCAATTTGCATGGATAAATGCAGCCAGCAGGAACACTGAACTAGCTAGATAACTGTAGTTACAGAACACAACAAGGTTAATTAAAGAACTGTGATAAATATCCGACTCAAGCAGTGGACATGGTGTGAAGTTGAAAGTGCAGCTGCAGGGTACCAGAGAATCGCCAAAGAGGTTGAAATCAAAAGCTCATTTCGATCGATTTTTGATTTAGGGACTCCCCTAATAATTATGAGTAGAGGCCTTATGCATTTATTATTTAGAAGAGTGACAATAATAATTTTATATTTAGATTGATTCCTCTTTAAAATTGTGCGCTCTCTTTTCTTTACTGCTGTCAGTGGCCACTAAATTCCCACAATTTAAATGTTTGGTGACAATTTGGATACAGACAACTTGACAAAGTATCGCTTACTTAAAGCTAGGGTAGGCAATGTTGAAGAACTAGCAAGTGACAGATTGTGAAAGTATCCAACTGAAAAAATCCCATCCCCTCCCCTCAGGCCTCCCTCTAAAGCCACTCCCCCTAAACACATTTTTACGCGCAGTGAGTGCATGGGCAGAGTGCGCACAGGTAGGCAGGTAGACAGGTAGCTTGCTAGCAGATGTTTTATAAAGCCTACGTTTTTATGTTGCTCATCAGCCTGGGGCAGATAGAAGGCAAATATGGCCATGATGCCGGTGTTGTAGCCCTACTGGTTTTCAAATTAACTGGTTGCCATATGCGTGTTGTGTGCAGCAGCTGCGGACTGCCTCCATCCCCAGATTCGTCACACATTCACAAACATATTCCTGGCAAGTTTCAAGTTGAATCTTTAATCTACTGCGGCAATCATGATTGTATAAGTGAGCACATTATATAGCCACATACGCAAAAAGAAAAAAGACTTTTTACAAAATCACATCAAGCTGGATTCAAACTAACCTGAGCACTAAGTAACTTCTATTCCCAGCTCTTCATGTTACCTGCGAGCTAATCAAGCAATCACAGATGACTGACTTCCAGTCACGTATTGATTAAGCACGTCAACATCCAGGTAACACTTTGTTCGGGCTGATCTAAAACAACTGGTTACCTTGAGCGTTCTTAAAAATACCAGAACACGTTTATCAAGGTGTTTTTCTCTAGGCTTCGGCAAAATTGATCCCCTACACACTATGACACGGAATGCTTTTACAGTGACAATCTAACTCCGACAATACTGTGAAAATATGAATTTATCGTCAACACTGAGCCACATGAAGAGCAGAAGTGGAAATATTTTGCCCACAACACAGTAGGCCTACGTCAGCCATCGGCGATGGATGATGCTATCGTCTATCGGCCCAACCCTTTACTGTATCCACTCACATCTCCAAAACAGACTCATGTAATACAGTGATGTCTATAGTCTGTGGGGAAACCAGAATTAGTAAGCAGAGATGGGGAATTATACCATAATGACAACACATAAATGCCATAAACCTGTCGATGTCGTAGTGTTTCATTTTATAATCACAACCCCAAGCTTGTTTTTGCAGGCTATAATGTTAAATATAATGTGACACTAATCCACTATGGTGCAGGACAATTTCCAATAGAACAAACTCTAATCTACTGGACAATTAAAGCTTACAATTTCCATTTAAAAATAAATTAAATATATTTTTGTCCCAACCATTTTAACCAGTCAATAGTCTCAAATACTGTAGAGAAGGCAAGAAGTCCTGAAGGAATCCTGTCTAACATCTAGCAGTAATACAATAATCCCCTTATTCTGCAGGGAGATCATGGATTACAATAGGAAATAGAGTGAGACAGTGATGCAGGAAACACACAAAAGAGGGAAAAATAAGTTGTAAAGTGAGCAGGGGAGCAGAGGACAAAGGGTGAGAAAAGGAGGTTACGATAAAAGGTACAAAGGAGTAAAGGTGCAAGAAGAAGAGCAAATGATAAGAGAACAAAGAATAATACTGAGAGGAGAATTAAAGAGAAATAGAAGAAAAACAGCAGAGGAGAGTAAAAAAGGAGAGAACAGAAGTGAGATGGGCAAAGATAGAAGAAGAGCAGGAAATTCCCCTGAAGTGTGTCTGTGCCTCCTGAGAGGGTCACAGATCAGAGAGATGAGTGACCTTGTGGTCATCTGTCAGCCTCTCTGACTCTGCTGGAGGCAGGATATTTCTCCAGGGAAAGCTGATCCACACACACACACACACACACACACACACACACACACACACACTATGTACAGTACAGTACAAGTGTACAGTACACTGACAACATATGTGTTCCCACATTTCCACTCACACAAATATAAACAAAGCAAAGGCATAAAATAACTCAACGCAAAACACAAAGGCTGTGTTTTCGCCTGCTGAAAGCAGTCTGTGTGTTGTTTGTAATAAATGGGATGGTGTCAAATTACATCCTAAAGTCTTTTACTGTTCAGCTTGGCTGGTGTCCTTATCCACACAGTCAACCTTTCTATTTTCAGTTTTCTCATATCACTCATAACACAGCACCTGTGAGTAAGTATGTTGTGTGTATATATCTGTAGATATTATAAATTTATCATACTGTGCAGTCCATCCTACCGATCTAACAGCTCTTGGACTGGACATTTTTACAGAGCCTTGAGTCAAATCTCTGGGCCTTCATTAGTGGATAGAGTTACAAAAACTCTTTCTCACCATTTAAAAACTATGTAAAAAAAACCCCTAAAATTCAACAGTTTTTGACCTTTGAAAGGTCAGGAGTTAGAGCACGTTTGCCCGTTAATCGGAAGCTTGGCGGTTCAATCTCCAGCTCCTCCAGGCTGCCTGTTGAAGTGTCCTAGGGCAAGATACTGAACCCACGAACACTCAGTGAATGAATATGTGTGAATGGTGAATGTAGTGTAAAAGCACTTTGAGTGATGAAAAGACTAGAAAGGCGCTTTACAAATACAGAGCATTTGACATCATGTTCTTCATTTTAATCTTTCCAGAAGCCACTTCTGCCTTTCAAACAGCTCTGCATGGTATCATAGGAAACAGCTACAATACCAGATAGATTTTTTTATGCCATGATTACACTGTATTTATTTTCAGCGCATAAGGGCAGTGCTTCTCACACAAAAATTATGTGAGATCATTTGGACCTTCCAATCTATTCAACGTGGATAAAAATCCGGTGCAATCATTTTAATATTTAGGGATCATATATTGTTATTAGAAGGGCATTTTCATGCTGGTTGAAGCAGCGGCTGACCACTGGTGCAGGGTCATATTAAACCCTATATTCTCATTCTGGATGACAGCTGCCATAAAGGTCCATTACAGAATTAGAGATTAGGTAGGTAACATTGGGTAGTGCTACAGCATGTCCCCTCAGAGATGGAAGGATCAATTCCCTGCTTGTAAATTCTGACACAAATGCTACATCCCTTTGATGAGATAAAATGAATCCTGAATGATCACTGAAGCAGTTAATAGCAAGGATATAATGAATGTACATAAAAGTGCAGTATACCAGAAAAGAGGCTACAACACTGGGCGTGTACATATGTGTCATGTAATAATGAACAACAAAACAGACAAAAAAATCTTAAATCTCTTATTTATCAAATTTTTAAAGGATGAGGCTGGCAATCTTTTATACTTTCTTCAATGTCAACAAAGCCCACAAAAACACAGAAAACCAGCAGTATGTCAGCCCGTCACCATTGTTTGTCTTTTGCTCTCTACCCCAAGCCCTTTTGTTCCTAATATGTAAGACATGGAAAGAGTACTAGAATATTATTACTCAAGTAAAAGTTCTATTGATGATGATAATTTCATACGATACAACTATTAAATTAAAGAACCACTTTAAGTTACAAAATAAAGTGGATTAACATGTGTCTATACACTAGTAGAACAACATCCTTGCCTCCCCCAGGTGTAAACCACATCACTGATCCCACTTTGTGTCCACAGCAGCAATACATTCCCTTTCCTATAGAGGGACATTTGCAGCCTGTGCAAATGTGTATATCTCTCTATATAGATATATATATTTGCACACCCACACAATCTCCTTCCACAGTGAAGCCTTGCTAGAGTTATCCAAGGAAAGGACAAAACTCGGACAATTACACAAAGATGATCAACAATAAATAAAACTGGAGAATGCACTTTCTGGAGAAATTGCAGTGTGAATGCTGGCTGTTCAAGGCTGATACTTACCTGGATTGCTGTCTTTAAACCTTGAATAATAGCAATGCATGAATATTTTAAGTTTTGTTGAAATGCAGGTGCAAAACTGACTTGCCAGCGTTAATTTGCATGAAGAAGTAGCAGAAGGACTATGAAGTTACTCTGGGTCTTTTATTTTGAAAAGTTATGTCAATCCCTAGTTTTCTGTTAAGATACAGTTAGTCTATGGGGATGTTATTTATAAAAAGCCTCAGCCTGGATTCCCTGTTAAGGTACAGTTAATTTATGGGGTTTATTTTGAAAATGTCCATCCCTATCATTCTGTCATGATAAGGTTACCATGTTGCGCTTTTATTTTGAAACTTGTAAATGATACCCTTGTTTGTGTGTGTGTGTGTCTGCGCCTTTTTATATACAGTCTAAGGTCTGCCCACATGCCTGCATGGATACACATTTATCCATACATGTGTTTCTCCTTTGCAGTATAGTTTAAAGGTCCATAATTTCGGAGATGTCTGAAGAAAAAATAGCTTCATAACTTCATCCACCAATTAGAACACAGGAACAAGGATCAGGATCAGGATCTTTACTGAGATAATTAACATTGCCAAGGTGACCAGCTATCCCAGTCATACAGATAGAAAAAGTCATCTTCCCATGACAGAAGACTCAAAAAAGCCTAAACTATATGTAGCCAGGTGAACCAGGGGTACAGGAGTTAAAGTTAGTCTTATGTGGGTTATAATGTTATGTAGTTGCTGGTGGGATTACTGCAGCGGTAACTGTCCTCTGTATTTAATGGCACTGTCACTTTAAGAGTACTACAAGGGACGGCTCGCGCGAGAGGGTAGAGTTTCAGACGGGACACAGGGAAAAACGGAAGTGTTGGGTCCCGCGGTGTAGAGAAAGGATCTATTTTGGTTTATTGATATGGAGGATATTTCCATAACCCATGGTAAAGTAAAGTAATAATCCTTGAGATCGGCAGACTAACTAGCGGACCAAGGTAGCTGCATGAAAACCTGGGTGTCCCACCTGATTCCTGACGATTGATAGCGGAGTGAGTGTGTGTGTGTGTGTGTATGTTCGCCACGAGGGGAAGAGACTGACCAGTGGTGACAGCGTGAGTGACAATTAAGTGTATTAACAAACAAAATCATATTATATTAGCGTATATTGAAGCTGCAAATAAACAATGTTTGGTTCATATTTTTCCCGCTGACTTAGAGGGGAGATACACGTGCAGGGTTCTTGGTGTGTGTGTGTGTGGGTGTGTGTGGGCGTGTGCTGAGGACATACACTGCACAGTAGAACAGTGAGTTACAGATTTCGTTCATAAAATGTTAATTCTGAGTTTCTGTACAAAGTGCCGGGCAAATAGTTTTCTGTAAATGAATGTATTTTATGTTTTATGGTAAATTTAAATTTATTTAGTTATTTTTCTCTATTTAGAAAGGCCACTACTGTTGTCTAGTCTAGAGGGGTGTTATCTAATCTAGATGTCTAGATTTTGATGTTGTCCAGATTTTGGCTGTTTTACAACTTTGGTTCCTGTTTAGAAAGAAGTAACTGAAGTCTAACAGAGTGAGTGTAAACTAGTTTATGGCAGCTGTTTACATATTGTGGTATGGTTAAGGGGTACTATAGAGTACTGTTAAGTCACATGAGATCAGATGGAATAAGCAAAAGATGAGTAAGAAAGTTATTCCTGTGTTTTGTATAACCACCAGCTGCCTTAAACCCTTGACTTTACATGGTTAACGCTGTTCTCAGTCCAGTCGGGGAATAGAAACCAATAAAATTTATTGTGTGTTTGGCTCATCATTCCTGGCCTGGCCACATATAGGTTGTATGGGTGAAATTACCTCACTGTCGGCAACAGAAGGCGTTTCTGAACATGTGCATATATAATTTATGTGGATAAAGTAAAAAAAATAAAAGTGAGCATTACAGCAATTTGAAAAACTGGTACTTTATCTAGAAATTTCGAAGATGATTTATAATGGCCGCGGATGGAGTTGCTTGTCACTTTTGTCATTTGGAAGCTCAACGAGCCAAATGTATAAGTCTGATGGCTTCCACAAGCACATGTGCAGAACTAGCACATAATTTCCTATGCTTCTGGTGTAAAATAATGCATGAAGAGTGAAAATTGTGGTCAGGATAGAGAGTTAAAGAGAACATTTTAGGAAGATTTCCAAGGCTCCTACACTCCAGTGGCAATGTCACCCACTTTAACTCGCATCCAATACACCCATAATAAATGCAGTAAAGAGCTGAAAAAAGCACAAAACCAAAATAGCAATATTGAATAAACATTTACAGATATCAAAAAGCTGAATACAACTTAATACTTCTTGTGACCAATTTAAAGTTAAACCTTTAACCTTTCAAAGTTGAG
>NC_060166.1:19264948-19298607 GCF_021292245.1 Micropterus dolomieu | reverse complement strand
TAAATGAATGTATTTTATGTTTTATGGTAAATTTAAATTTATTTAGTTATTTTTCTCTATTTAGAAAGGCCACTACTGTTGTCTAGTCTAGAGGGGTGTTATCTAATCTAGATGTCTAGATTTTGATGTTGTCCAGATTTTGGCTGTTTTACAACTTTGGTTCCTGTTTAGAAAGAAGTAACTGAAGTCTAACAGAGTGAGTGTAAACTAGTTTATGGCAGCTGTTTACATATTGTGGTATGGTTAAGGGGTACTATAGAGTACTGTTAAGTCACATGAGATCAGATGGAATAAGCAAAAGATGAGTAAGAAAGTTATTCCTGTGTTTTGTATAACCACCAGCTGCCTTAAACCCTTGACTTTACATGGTTAACGCTGTTCTCAGTCCAGTCGGGGAATAGAAACCAATAAAATTTATTGTGTGTTTGGCTCATCATTCCTGGCCTGGCCACATATAGGTTGTATGGGTGAAATTACCTCACTGTCGGCAACAGAAGGCGTTTCTGAACATGTGCATATATAATTTATGTGGATAAAGTAAAAAAAATAAAAGTGAGCATTACAGCAATTTGAAAAACTGGTACTTTATCTAGAAATTTCGAAGATGATTTATAATGGCCGCGGATGGAGTTGCTTGTCACTTTTGTCATTTGGAAGCTCAACGAGCCAAATGTATAAGTCTGATGGCTTCCACAAGCACATGTGCAGAACTAGCACATAATTTCCTATGCTTCTGGTGTAAAATAATGCATGAAGAGTGAAAATTGTGGTCAGGATAGAGAGTTAAAGAGAACATTTTAGGAAGATTTCCAAGGCTCCTACACTCCAGTGGCAATGTCACCCACTTTAACTCGCATCCAATACACCCATAATAAATGCAGTAAAGAGCTGAAAAAAGCACAAAACCAAAATAGCAATATTGAATAAACATTTACAGATATCAAAAAGCTGAATACAACTTAATACTTCTTGTGACCAATTTAAAGTTAAACCTTTAACCTTTCAAAGTTGAGCCAATATGAGGAGGATTTGAACCTTCTCATGTGAGGGGGAAACATTTCCTAAAATGAATAGAAGCAACCCTCTCCTCATTGAGCTGAACGACTTGGTGTTTGAACAGAGTTTCTACGCCAAAAACTGAGGGAGGAGATGTGCGCCCAACCAGCTGACCTGGTTGCTCTGCCCTCCTGTGCCAAAAGACACCAGCAGCTTCCTCCATGCCGCAGCTGCTAAATATGGCTCCTTTCTTCTGTTCCTTTCTCACACGGTTTATCAGGACTCTTTCATGTTACTTTTGTTCTTACTCTGTAACGGATGCGACTGGAAACACACGCCCTCCACTCGCCTCCGCTGCTGTGTATGTTCAGCACTTTTCCGTCCTCTTCCTGAGCATCCCGTGGACGGTGTTCCTCTCACTTCCCGCCCCTGAAAACCCTCTGCTGAGGGGGGACATTCTGTGACATCGTTTGTAATCCAAGGTGTTTATTGGAGAAACAGCACAGTGAAATGTGGGAATCACACAGTGTCCACAGTGAAGCTGATGAAAACTGTGGGAGAGACCAGAGGTGTCATCACCAGGAGCCCCAGCAACCAGATTCCTGTTCTAGACTTAAAACAGAGTCGTCTTTAAGTTGTGTAAAATCCTGACACAACACGATTGGTGTATGTATGGTGAAAAAAAGAATAAAATCCAATCTGGATGCTGCTCACATATGTTTAGAGTGCACTTCTGCTCATATAGTGGGTAGTGAGTAAACTGTTTTCATAAAGCATCTTTCGCAACCAGAGTTACAAGGTGCTGTACAATGCAAACCTTGAAGAAAACAGTAAATAACAAGAAATAGTGAACAACAAAGCAATAAAAACTATACACAGGAAACAAACACAGACGTTGAACACGCAAACAATAAAAACTACAGTAAAAACTACACAGAACACAACAATAAAAAGGCAAAGCATACATTACTAGGGATGCACTGAAATGAAAATTCTTGGCCAAAGCCAAATATAATGAATAATATATAATAATAATGAATATACAGTGGTGCACTCCTGTGTAGTGCTCGGGCAACCAATGTAGACAGGCAAACACTGATGTCATGTATGACCAGCACTGTGTTAGTTAAAAGTGGAGCAGCTGCATTTTGGACCAGCTGCAGCCAATACGCAGAAGGAAACAATGATATGAATGAATATTTCCAAATGTTTTGAGGCGCGCTTAACATTTGCTGCTAAAGGACCAATAATACTGCTGTATTTTCATGGGAATAATTTATTAAAAGCTTCTTTCTTTCACATTTTTATTTACAGCATTATACTGTATATTGATATTTATATCATAATAGACTGTATATTACAGTGGTCATATAATGCTGATTTTCAGGTTTATAATTTCCTTTAGGGGTTGTACCAGAACATGTTTACATGGTTTAATTATCAAAAAACACCATATTTTTTGTCATATTGCACATTGCTGCAGCTCCTCTTTTCACCCTGTGTGTTGAACGCTTCATTTTGGCTATGGAGTAAAGCCTCTCACTTCTATTTGATCTTTGTTGGTAGTTGGAGCAAGATTTCAGGGTGGCAAGTTATTAATTTGTAACAAATTGATCTTTCATACTTAAAGTTTTAACCGTGCACTGTCTCTACATCACAGTAACAACTTTATGTCCATTGACTTCCTGGAGGGTATGTAACGTTTGGTAGGGAGGGTAGGGCTGAGGGGAGGCAGCGGGTGGACGCCTTGTCACTCTGTACTGCAGCTCAGTGTGTTTCTCCTGTGTTTTCGAGGGCGTGCCACACCAGCCGCTAGGTGAGCATTATGACATGTGTTACAAAGTGACGCTGACAGTTTACAGAAGAAAAGGCTGGACTACAATCAAGCTGTTTCCAAGCAGTTCAGGAGCAGTCTTTTCTGTGAGAGATGGTAACTCCCTTTGAGGTGGACCTTGGGCTCTCTCACTTTGCAAACCTATTACATGCACAAAAAAGGTATCAAACACAATAAAGGAAAGGTTAAAAGCAACATAATATGACCTCTTAACTTAGGGGGAGAAAACTGGTAGTTCTAAGTAAAATCAGGAACCCAAAACATCTTACAAGACTTGTTTTATGGGGACCCACAAGATGTGGGCCCAGTTAGCCTAAAGTTTATATCGGCTAGATCAGAAGCATTAGACAAGCTGTGTAAAGACAGACTAAATGTTATTAAATGAACAAATGGGACTCCATTCTTAGATGGAATGATTAGATATCTACACGACAGGAAAACAAATAAAAAGGTCTTGCTCTTTTCTGTTTATATCCTCATGTTTAAGTGTTTATTTGAACTCAGTGTTACAAATATGTGTTAGAAAGATTATCAGATGCAAAATGAAATGTTTCACATAGGCTAGCTTTACATAAGCACTGTATTGTATTGTTTGTTAAACAGCATAGGAAAGCCCCAAACACTGTGAATGGTGAACGCCATAGAAGAATGAATGGAGGAAGTTGCGAAAGAATTGAAGGAGGGTCACAAAAGTGAAAAACTAAAAAAGCATAGCAGGGGAATGGGGAGGAGAGAATGATTTGAACACAGAAGACAGAAAAACACAATTTTGGTGAAGAAGGTAGTGAATTTCAGGAAGGAGACCAGTCATTAAAAGTATATTGCTTAATTTATATGTTGCTCCTTTTCTACGTGGGTTCAATTTTCAATGTTTAGATTTTAACACAAACTTATTACTTTTGTTGTGGGAATGTGACGTGTGCTGCATTTAAATCATTGTTCTGAAATGACTCATATTGTGTGGGTTTGTGACCAAAGATCCACACAAACATCTCACTAAAGCAGCTATTGAACGCTGTCAGAATTTTATCACAATAGTTTCTCAAACCTGGCATGCTAATTTGTGATAAAGAAAAACTCTGCAAATACATTACCTTGGAAACAAGCCCTCGGCAAAGCATTTTTCTGTTCGCTGCAATGCTGATGTTAATTTCCCACCTCTGCCTGCAGGATTAGTAGTCATCAAAACTTACGGAAGAGTTGTGCAACGATGCTTGCCGTTTAGATTGCTGTTGAATCCAGTTTATACAATGTAGAATTTTGAGAGGCTTTTAACAAATATACCAAGTTTACATTTAAGATGCAGGTAAGTCTGCCCGTATTATAGTAGCAATAAACACTGTAGTCTATTCTTTCCTTCTTTTTCACACTGCCTGCCTGTTAATTTTTCCATAACTCACTCACTACTTGCCTTCTCCATCCATCTCTTTCCCTTTGACCCCTGTCTCTCCACCCAACCTCCGTCACCTGTGCCGTCCTCATTTTCTTGTTTCTCTACAATTTTCTCAAATGGTTTTAAAGCCTTTTTCTCACTCTCCCTCCCTCTCTGACTCCATCCTTCTGTCTCTCTTTCACTCTCTGACCCAGAGGGCTGCGTTTCGCCGAAATCCAATCCTCTCTCTTTTTAAA
Source organism: Micropterus dolomieu (assembly GCF_021292245.1). Lineage (NCBI taxonomy): Eukaryota > Metazoa > Chordata > Actinopteri > Centrarchiformes > Centrarchidae > Micropterus > Micropterus dolomieu. The sequence goes on along the minus strand of NC_060166.1, from coordinate 19,294,148 downwards.
ACCTGCTGTTCCATTTCACTCCCATTTTGTCACACTGCAGTGCACACACAACACCCGCTCCTCCCTCATTTCAGCCCTTTTCTCTGTTTCCACAAGCGCGCGCACACACACACACACACACACACACACACACACACACACAGTGCACACACTGACAAGCATTTGCACAATGGCATAAACACAAATGAAAAAACGGGGGAATAAAAGACTTAATTAAGTCATCAATCAAATTTGAAGTTGGATTCATACACACAAAAACATACACACCTGACAAACCTCACACCCTCCCTTGTAGTTCTGTGGCCATCCATCACAACTTCACTGACTGCGCCCAACATCAACTTACAACCAATCACACAGAGGTTAAGGACTGAGTGCTTGGGAATGTGTGTGTTTGTGTGTGTGTGAATGTGAGAGACAATCACCATTTCTTTGGGAACAGACACTGAGGCATTTCATGCCTGTAAAGCCTGTTTCAGCAGATTTGAGTGAACTGTGATCTGTATTGTTTACTGTTGAACAGTTGTGACTGCTGGTAGTGTGTGGTGGAGGGTCAGCCCAGCTCTGAAACACACCTACAAACACACGCACACAAATCTTTCCTGTTTGTGCTTTGATTCTCAAGTTCTACACTAAAACATGATACAACTGAAATGAAATGTCCCAATACTGGGACATGTTAGTGACTACTTTTAAACATTATAACAATAATGACATTTGTTTAATTTTTATTTTGAATAAATATGGTCCAAAAATACACTCAGGCAACAGAATAACTATGAAACAAACATTCAAGGCAAATACTTTGAGCAAAATACATGAAATTTCGATACCGTTGCTTTCTGCACAAGCTATTTACACAAGAAACTAAGAATTACTAATGTGCAGTTTTACACTAATTTATGAAATGTATAAGATGAGTTGAGTAGTGTTTTATGGGACTAACAGTAGGAGAACTCAGAGGTATCAAAGCTTGTTACAGCCTGAGATGTTATTGTTGCTCCATTTGTTGTGTGGTCCATGACGGGAAAAGAAAGGACTTTTTAAGTATTAGTGTTGTTAAATCAAAAAGCAAGTGGCTGCAAAATCAAGTACTTGCAAACTGTTTTCTTGTCCTGTGGTGCTTTCCCTTTTACCGTATTATGCAAATGATAGTGACATAAAGTAACTACGTCTATAAGTTTTTGGTCACCAAGCTAAGTTGCTTACAAAGAAAATTGTGGTGTCGGAATCAGAGCCGGACATTTCAGAACGTTAATAATATGTCCTGTTATTTGCTGCCCCAGTGACATCTGCCTTTCATGAGAATATTATCTTCACCTGAGGCTTCAGTGCTCAACAAAAGCCCCTGTTGTTATTTTCTCTAGGTGCTCGCCCTCACCAAGATGGCATCCTTTCACTGCTGTTTGAGAAAGAGCGCTGCTCCAGTCTGTATCCACTGGTTGGAGTTTGTTCCGCAGGGCAGACAGATGTGCGTAACCACCTTCACCCTCTCTGAGCTTGTGTACAGAGGCAGCCAGATACTCTCCTCTGATGCAGCGGAGTCAGCAGCAGAGTTCTAGGATCACAGAACAACTTAATGAATATATGTACATTTATTGTGTATTTAAGTAGTTTACATTTATTAGAATCATACAATAATGGCAGATGTTTCTCAGCTACTCCTCAACAACTAATCAATGATCAAATCCCAAAGATCCCCATGTGAGTGTGTGTGTCATTCTGCATTTCAATGATAATAACAGTCTAACTGTTACATTTCACATTGAATAGATAAACAGTCTATCACTGTTAGTTTGTGATAATATCAGAAAACATAAACAATCAAACAGAACCACAAAAAAGCCAAGTTTCACACACATCTAAATGTCCGACAGACAGAAAACAAACTTCCCTGGTGAAGGCGACTATGTATGTTGCTGTTTTAAACATAAATCCATACCTGTGAAACCCAGGCCATGTAGCAGGGTGGGACAGCTGACACACTGGGAGAGTCATGTTGATTCTCACAAAGATAAACACCGTCAAAGCTACAACCCTCCAACTGGAGACCTCCAATCTGGAAAAAGAGTGAGAGGGATGGCGTGAGAAGCAAAAGGAGACAACAGCGGTAGGGGCAAAGGCAAAAATAAAACAGTTATTGTAAACTGAGGAGAAAGACAAAGAAAGATATATAGAGAGGAGAGATCATGAGCAGCAGATAACACAGAAGGACAGGATGACAAAGCCAAAACGTGTGGTGAGATATATAGAGAAAGAAAAAGGAAGGGCAAGAGGGCCGGGTGTATGTAAGAGTGAATTCAGTCCAATGACTCAGGGATTTTCCACAGAGGGCGAGACAATAAAGGGAAATCTGGCATCAAGTCAAACATACACACATAGACAACTACTAAATCACCAGGTTCTAGGCAAGAAAAAACAAGAGTGAGTGAGAGACAAATTCAGATAAAGCTACATTGTGTCTGTGTGTGTGTGTACGAAAGCTGATGACTTCATAATCATTATCCCCTTTCTCTTTCTCTGTCAGATGTCTAAGTATTTCCCTTCCCTCCCTGCAGCTGCAGCCTCTTTTTAAGCACCCACACACACCCTTCTCTCTCTGTATATTTTGACTAAGGGCAAGTCAATTGCGCCAATTTTTATTATTTATAACAAATACCTAAAAGCTTTTCTATAGTAGACAATACAATTATATCACCCTTAAATCAGAGCACGAAAGGGAAAGAAATGAAGACTGACAGCAGTATTGTACAGTATGTGTGCTCCCAGTTCTTTAACTGAACGGATTTGTGCAGGAGACCAGAGATGACTCTTATCAAATGGAGTGGACTTGTCTCTAATGGACATGCAACAAAATCTTTGCTTTCTTTCTACTTCTGTTTTCTTCTCTTTTTGGAGAATCTGATCTGTATTCTATTCTTGCAGCCTTTTACTCCATTATTTTCCAATTATCACTCCGCCAGAGTGTGTCTTGTTTATAGTGCCAATATTCTGCAGCTGAATTGGAGCAGTGTGTGTCTGCATGCATGATCTGTAGAAAAGGTGTGCTTGTTGTAATTCTACCTTGACTTGTAGCTTGGCCTGCATAATGGGACTCCTCCACGATGAGACAAACACCAAACTGTCCATAGAACAACCCATGGACCTAAAGCCACAAAAAGATGTTATTAACCGTAGCATGCGTACTCATTCTGTCTCACACAAACCCACATGCATTCAGTGTTACCTGGCAGTTTCCTGTCTCAAAGCATTGAGGAAGGTGTCAGGGTGGAAGAGCTCAGCTAGATCTAGGGTGTCTGACAGAAGAGCCTGTCTGCCTGAACGCTCCACCCAACTCTGGATAGAGAGATATATAGACAAACATACACACACAGAAAGAAACACACACACACGCACACATACACACAGATTAATGAACCAAAAACCTAGCAAATAACAAATAAACACTCAAAGATAACACATAATTCAGGCATAAAATCAGTTTCACACAGAAGTCAGGCAAAACATTTAGTGGATCGATGAAAGATAATGAGAATACACACAATTCTCTTCAGTTCAAGTGGTGAAATCTGACACAAATAGAGCTGGCTCTGAATATTTATATTTACTCTATACTTTATATATTTACTATATTCACTCTCTCACCATGAATAGTTTGGTTACAAAAAATAGAAATAGTCAATGAGAACGTCAATCTGTGAGTGGAATGATGATAATTTCTATCTTTGTGTGTTTGTTATTGAGAGATAAAAAAGGTTACAAAAAGAGAGGGCAAAACATAAAGTCATTAAAAATGTGTAGCGAATAGAATATTTAATGTCCCCTTGTCCTTTTTGCACCTCATCAACAAGCTGATAACATTGGAACCCCAATTACCCGCTAATGGGAACATGAGTATACACTGTACACTTAAACATACACAGGCACATGCATGCACAGACAGTGATGTGTATGTGTATGGCAGATACTAAAAGACCCTGTATGCAGATATAAGAAGACAGTGTGGATCTGTATGACTGGAGTAGGTCCCCGCTAAGCCTTATCCAATGTGCAGATCCAGTCTGCCTTATTCAGCAAAATCTGCTTTGATCAGGGAAGCACTGTGTCACTGTGAAAACTAGTTTGGTTTTTTTTGTCAGCTCAGGACATAACCTGAAATTATATCTCACAATACAATCCTAGCTCTCATTTTCATTTTCCTTTCTTTGTTTCGGGAAATGTTGCAGAGTGAAAAATTTGACAGCCAGGGGTGGAAATTAACTTTTTCGGCTCACCTGCCAAGGTTACTGGTAGATGAAAAAATCCACCGGCCAAAATAATAAATTGCCTTTTGTGTCACATATATATTTGTTTCCGTCCTTTTAATTGAGATAATAAGGTAATATGTCCAGAGGCCAGAGTGAAATCTGAAGCAAAATTATATTATTACTCTTAAATGTACTTAAGACATAACAGTAAATTGTTTTATAAACTTACAAGATGCTCATTACTCATTCAACTAAAATCACCCCTCACTCTTGTCATGCTTTATCATTCAATTCAAACCTCCTCATCTGACTGCTCACTTTCTACAATCCCCCTCTTCTGGCCTCCTGGTTCTGACAGAGTCCCGGTTGTGGGATCAACATTTTTTATACCGTCTATTCTCCTTAATCTCTGACAGTGTGACAGACACTGACTGGACCGCCAACTAGCCAGCTAAAAGCTAAAAACACTCCTAGTACAACTTTTGTAATTAGTAGCTTTCCCGCTGCCTTATTTCACAGGGGTATTGCGCCAATCTGCCAGCTTACTGCACTTTATGAAAGGCATGGTCAGATTTTATCGCCTCTGAGCCGGGAAAGTTGGTGACAGCCAGACAGAAAGACAGAAAGACAGAAAGAACGATCTGTTTGTGAAAAGTCACAGCCGACATGCTGCGGCACGCCGCTGGTTCCTGTAAAGTCGGACCGCTATGTGAAAGCACACATGATTGTGGGATAAAGGCCTTTTCACACGGGATAAAGCTGCAAACTTTTGTTCAGTATGAAGAAGTGAAAGCGACATAAAAGCGGATATTCTCTCCGCGCTGATCTCCGTAAGAAAGCGGCTACAGTCACTCTCCCCTCCCAACTCCTGTCATCTGTCCCATAACGTCTACCCCTTACAAATCTACACCAATCAAACACGTAGTAGTAACATGAAATGAACATAAACAACCACCAATGAATGTCCATAATCCGTGTGTTACACAATTTTAGATACCTTGGTACATCGGGGCTAATTTAAGTGTGACACATAACCAGCAAGAACATTGGTCCGCTGCTAATTACCGCCAAACAGAAATTCTACCCGCCAATGTGGCGGTAAGCCTTCCAACATTTGGCCCCCAAACGAAAAATCCACCCGGTGGCAGGTGTTAATTTCCATCCCTGCTACAGCCAATCATAATATAAGCCTGCATGGCTGCACTGGCCAGATTTAAGTCTTAAGAACTGACCTAAGAATGAAGATCTATTCTGGGCCCTCATTTGCATTTTTTTTAAACAGGTAGGCAGTTTTCTCTAAATCACCATAGAAACTGGTGGATTTGGAGGTCAGGTGAAGAAAACTGCTGACAAATAGAAGTAGAATGAGCAAACATCTGATCCAATCTATATTATAAATGGACTCCTTTTTAGCACAGCATCAGTCTGCACTGGCCTTAAAGATAAATTGGGATGAGCATTATGCCAAGAAAAATATGCACAAATGCAAGCCCATACCCACATGCGCGCGCGCGCACACACGCACACACACACGCACACACACACACACACACACACACACACACACACAGAGGCAGACACACCAATAAATTTGGGTATTAATAATACAGCAAGCAAGTGTGTGCTGGTATGCATATTATTTGTGTGCATATATGTGTGTTTGTGTGCGTGTGAGTGAGTATTTGGGTGTTTTCAAGGTCGTCCTGCGAGTCTGGGGTGCACTGCTGTTCTGTTAACTCTTTATTCTTCAGCAGCTCCACACAGCAGTCACTTTGACCATCTCCGCCTTTATTAGACTGATTAGCTAACAGGACACAGACACACTGCTAACAGAGATATCACTCAGTACTGGTGGGCAGAAATAGACAGTAAAGGACAGTGCAGCCTCCAGATAGACACACACATGAAGACAGATGGGGTGCAGAAAGAAACAAGAGATGGCAGGCTGACACTGAGACGTACACACAAACAGATGGGTAGGCAGGCAGGCTGGCTAGCAGACAGACATATACAGGCAGTGAAGCTCGCCCACACGAATAATGAAAAAAATATTTCAGAGCGTGTGCGTGTATGTGTGTGTTGTAGTCTGCCAGAGCATATTGAGGTAGGCGTACAGTCAGACACAGTGGAGATGAGACGTAGAGGAGTTTCAGCCAGAGCCTTTATTTCCTGGCACCAACCTGGGGCAAACACTTCCCAGAACCACACACTTTTATATAATAATCTGCTTTTATTTATGAAGTGCTTTTTGAAAACAGTAGAATTTTTTAGGCATTATTTTAGTCAACACATTGCCGAAAATAATCACCATAAATTATTTTAGTCTGAGCCATAACCCAAAAGTACTTAAGTTTGGTCCTTGGACCCAGGCTCAGGTAAAGGACTCGTGTCATTAAGAGAGACACCAGAAAAAGGTCTGTGATATCTGAGGTGTAAGGTCCTTTTTAAATCATTTGAAACGAAGCAAATCCAAAAATGTCCTCCCGCAATATTCTTCAGAACTGGAGGACAAGGCTCCCAGTAGAATATGAATGCACAATGGATTTAAATGGATCCCTCAGTCATTATGCTAATGCTGATTAGAAAACTCTTAGGCCTCTTTAGTCTCATTCTCGAGAGAGTAGTGCCAGGGGCGTCTGGGTTTTTTGATAACCAGTAAGGTCATCAACCAATGCCTTTACTACCAGTTATCCCACAGATATTTTAGTTGAACACAAAGGTCCTCTTATAGTAGCAGGCCTGTATGATTCTCAGTCCCTGAAGGAATAACAAAAAAAAAAACATGACAACTATCACAGACCAGATGTTTAATTAGTTCATGAAAAAAATATGTTTTTTTCACACTGTATAAAGTCTGGAAAATGATCTCTTAAAGTATTCTCCAAAATTAAAATGTACTATTACAGCTAAAGATGGTTGTGTGTTTGTCTTACTTGACGTGCATATGCGCATTTGATGTAAGTATTGTTTGGGTGCTTGTGGGAGAAAGAGAGAAAGACAGGCAGACTGGCAGAGAAAGAGGAGTAAGTGTTACCTGTATCGCAAGAGCCCGTGTTACTACAGCTCTGAGGTACTGCATTGGTTCTTCTGGTCCCTCCCATTTATTCTGCCATGTTAAAGGACACTGACACAGAGGAAAACAAGAATACATGAATACAAGCACATAACAACAACTTCCTCATTAAATGAAGCTGTCAACCCAGAGAGCTACAGCAGCAGCATGCAGGAGGACTGCAGATCCACTGAGCTGTGTTGAAGACAAGGTAAAGTAGCTAATGTCTGCCCAAAAAGTGGCTAGTGTTTTCCCTCCCTATTTTTATGGTGGTGTGTTTTAGTTATTATTATTATTTGTTGTCTGCCGCGCCGGCTCAAATTCCCGTGAGATGGAATGAGCTAGAAACATGAAACTTGGGGGGAATAACTGGAAATGGTGTGCATCAGCTTCCATAGAAATATGAACTCAATTGGCCACATGGTGGCGCTGTAAATAACGCTTAAAAATGCAAACTTTGAAAGGCCACGCCCCTTACACCGTAACTCCGATTGACTTGAAATTTCTCACACAGGTGCAGCTCAATGTGCTCTACAAAAAAGCCTCAAGGACTATTAAGGTCCGCCTAGAGTTTTTTTCTGCCATTTTGAATTTTTTGAAAATCACATTTTTGACATCTCCTCCTAGACTGTAGCTCCGATTGCCACCAAATTTTCGGTGAATCATCATTGGATCAAGCTTATTAAAAGTTGTATAAAGCATGTCGATATCTCAATTACTTTTGAAGATATGGACCAATGAACTTTGAAAGGGGCGGGGCTCTGGACATAAATGACCACAAATCAGCAACTGTAGAGCCGATCATCACAAAACTCACAGGATATGCTCAGATAGGTGCCTCGGATATACCCGGACAGTTTGATGTACATACGTCACTAGGGGGCGCTACAAGCGCAAGACAACTGCTTAGCATTACACAAATTACACTATAAATCCCATATTGATTCCCATATTCATTCTCAATCATCACAAATCTCTCAGGACATGTCCTCATAAGTAAATGAAACATGTCCTGAAAGTTTCATTCAAATCGTACACCCGGGGGCACTGTAAATGCAATCAAACTGCAGGGCATAAAACGTAAAACAGGCTTCAAAATGCATATTGTTTGTCTAATCAACACAAAACTTGCAGGATATGTCTACATCAGCACCTCACACATACACTGCAAGTCTCATTCAAATCGACCACTAGGAGGCGCTATAAATGCACAAAAGGAAGCTATTGATCATAAAATGTTTGTCCCATCCAGTGGTGCTGCCGGGGGGCCACGGCCACCCTAATAAAATTGGTGGCTACCCCAGTGAAGTCCTTTGAAAGACTGGTGTTTCACCTGAAGGACATTACAGGCCCCTTGCTGGACCGCAGTTTGCCTACAGGGCTAACAGGTCAGTGGATGATGCAGTCAACTTGGGACTGCATTACATCCTGCAACACCTCGACTCTCCAGGGACATATGAAAGGATTCTGTTCGTGGACTTCAGCTCGGCGTTCAACACCATCATCCCAGACATCCTCAGCACCAAACTCACCCAGCTCAAGAGACCCATCTGTCAAACTCCTGAAGTTCGCTGACAACACAACGGTCATCGGCCTCATCCGGGATGGTGATGAGTTGGTCTACAGACGGGAGGTTGATCAGTACGCTCTCTGGTGCTTTCACACCAACCAGGAGCTTAACTCACTCAAAACTGTGGAGATGATCGAGGCCTTCAGGAGGAGCCCCACCACTCTGCCCCCTCTGTCTCTAATCAGCCACCTGTTTACTGGTTACCAATTATTATTTATTCATCATTCTCTATCTCAGTGTTGCTCACACGTTTCATACTGTTATATTGTCATATTGTATATACTGTTTACCAAACCCACCTACCTCAAGTACATAGCACCTGCACATAATACTTATTCAATCCAGCATCCTTTGCACTATGCTGCATCGCACTGTGTACATGTATTCATGTATGTGCACCTGTATATCACAGCCACCTCCGACATGTACATAATAATGGTAATAATAATTTACTCCTGCATCCTTTGCACTCTGCTAATTGCACTATTGTCTCAGTCTTTATTGTTGTTGTTTATAGTGTGTATATATATGTGTTCTCTATACTGTAGCCTGTGTTTGATTTTATTATTGTATTATTGTATAAGTAAGTGCATGGTGAGCAATGTATAATCCAGAGTCAAATTCCTCGTTTGTGCACACATACCTGGCAAATAAAGCTGATTCTGATATTATGTCACTCCTGTGTTAATAGTTAAAAAGTGCTTAGTAGCTTATAGGTGTTGTCATATTAGGCTCTGTCACTTTAAGAGGGTAACCTCTGACCCTGAGCTGTGGCCTCCAATTCGTTCAAGTAGATGCCTGTCACCTTTCTAAACTTGTGATTGGTTAAGGGGCGGGCCTAACAGGCAGCGCGGAGCAGAACTACGAGTCAGCCTGCTACTTCCAGCCTGTTTTTCTCTGGAGGTAACTTAGCCACAAGCTGCAGCAGACAGAAAGGTGTAATTTAATAATTATACAGACAGTCAGTAGCCTGGCTGGTTTATAATAAGTTTGTCAATCTGCTACACAGTTTTGTGTACTGTACTGTGTGAGAGCCGTGCTAGTCTGCAGATAGCAACAGGTTAGCAACATCGCTAACAGCAAGCTAACGTTAAACGGACACTGTCTCACTGACAGCGCCGCGCGTGAGCTGATAAGCACCTCTGGCTTTGAGGGAGACCATCTTGTACCTGTTTTCATCTTCATCTTTCTGAGAGGATTGCAAAACAGAGTTATCTGGACGATGCTGTGAAACTGAACTTACTTTAAAGGGTTAAACATGGCTGCCCAACAAACAGGTGGAGGAAACAGCTACGAGCTCAGTGACGGTCGGATCGTAACGTTTTTTAAACTCTGTGGAAAATGTTAAACAGCACTGCGGGGCCGCAACGAGTCTGCGGGCTCTCTGAAAAACTTCAGTCCTCCAGAAGTTTGCCCAGAGGAAAAGCCGCTGCTGCGCCTTTCTGCTGAAGTGAGCCTGCTTTGGTGAGTGAAGCATCTTTGATCATCCTGACTCTGTGCTAGTGCTCCGTGTATGGGACAAACTGTTGTGCTGGATCGGTTGATACCAGGCTATGGATTGCGCTTGTTGTCATGTAGCCGCATTTATGCTGCTTTATTATCCGCGGTTATTACGCCAATATGGCGGCTGGCTGCGCTGGATGAAAGGTACGGAGTTTTCCCAGTAAACGTTTTGGTCTTTGCAGTCAGTGCTCTCCTACAAATAAAAGGTCAACTAGCGTATTTGAAGAACTATTGCCCAACACATACAGATACATCACACATTAAAACAGGATTTTTATGGCCGCTTGCCATAATGCAAACACATTTTTTACATCTCCTCCTAGACCGTAGCTCCAATTGCCACAAAATTTTCTCTGGATCATCATTGGCCTTAGCATATATAAAGTTGTATAAAGCTTGTTGATAGCTCCGTTTTAAAGATATTGACCAATAAACATGTAAAGGGTGTGGCTCAGGACATAAATAGACAAGAATCCGCAAGCGTTGGTCCAGTCATCACAAAACTCACAGGATATGTCCACATGAGTGCCAGAAATATGCCTTGAAAGTTTCATTCAAATCGACCTCTATGTGGCGCTTTAAATGCATTGTAACTGGACGTGAAATGATACAAATCAAGCTATAGATCAGAAAATGGTTGTCCAGTTGTTACAAAACTTGCAGGATATGTTTTATAACAATTTTGAACCGTATGTGTGAAATTATTTTGAAGGCGATATTGCGAAAAAAGGTATGAACCTGCGAATCGCCGCTTGCGGCTATATTTTTTAAATAAAGTTGCTAAAAACAGTCTTAAAAGTCACTCAACTGTGGGGTGTCCTTATAGCCTAGTGGTGTAAACCGCATACCATAAACACAGATGGACAAACCTAACAATGGACCCTCACTAAAGGGCATGCACTCTCCTAGGCTACACCACCACTGTGGTCCAGCTAAAACATAACATAACATAACCCATGTTTTCTGTGATAAATTTCTGATGGCAAAGTGTTTGCAGATATAAGTTAATCCATGAAGTTCTTATCTTACTGTATACTGTATAAATATTTGCCTTGTTACACTAAATTGAATTGTGATCACAAGCATCACAGTGACAAAAAAACATTTTATATTTTGTACATGTAACAGTTCCTTTGACTCACTTTTGTCCATCTGCCCGTGCCTTGTGTCTCACATTGAAACTGTAGTGACTACCACATTTAACTCTCCTAGGCTGCACTGCCTCAGCGGTTTGGCAAAATAAATAAATAAATACATCTCCACAGAAAAATGACAAATGCTGCTGTTTTTCTGTGGACACTGCTGTTCTTTTTTTAAAAAGAAATACCAAAGCAGGATGTAGTGTGATGTTGTTATGGTGCAGCAAATAGTGAGGAGCACTGGATGAATGTACAAAAGTACAGCCAACGTCTTTCCAGATGCTAACTAAATCATTTTAGTCCTTAATGATACCTTAACCAATGAGGTGGCTGAATACAAAATGCTCATCTGTGTAATTTTGAAATTCTCAAATGATTCATTTTGGAAAGCACTGACAAATGCAATAGTTGTGTGTAGGTGGCAAAAAAATGCTTCCCTCAGGAGACAACTGTTAACTCTGGAGCATCTGGAACAGTCCATGTTGCTTTAACTGTTAAACAGAGATCAAAGAACTGCCGTCCACACACGCACAAATATGCACAGCGGTAGATTGAGGAGTAAGAATTTGATGTTATTCAAGCTTGGCAGTCATAATGGAACTAAAAGAGACCTTGTGTGTTTCTTAGCTGCATTTGAACCAGTCACATTGAAGTGTGTGAGGAGATAAACATGCAAGCTTAAGTTATGTTACTGACGTTTGCAAATATGTGTTAATATTTTATGATCAACGTTACTGATGCCAAAACAGAAATGTACGTTCAGAGCTACTGGCATCCACTGAAAGCATACCAGAGAACAGATTCAAATATATTTTCATTATTATTTTTGTTTTTCATATAAAGCAAATAAACAGACTGAGCAAGAGGGAGATCTCTTTATTTAGTTTGAAATAAAGTAATCAATGAATACTCCCACCAAATTAGTCTTTGTGTTATTTGAGTTGCACCCAACCAATGCTTAACATTAAACATAGTACCTCATGAGGAATTCACATTTAATTTTGCATTACAGTTCGCTGCCAGAGCATTTAATTGGTGCAAATTCTCCTAGGTAACTCGCTGAGTTTTTCAAATAACTGCTGGGGGCTTGCTGGTGAGCACGTGTTTTGAATAAGAAGATTACTTTGATTGCCTTTTGTTGCTTATGACACCCAGTTAAATAAAATACAATAAAAACGATCAGTACTGACATGCTAATTACTACAACTGGCACTGAAAAATTAACTGATGCTAAAGATAGTTTAACCTTGAATCAAAAAGCCATCTCTGCATCAGTCCTCATGTACTGATATTTACGCAAGCAAATACAGGTCATTAATATTAATTTCTTACACTGAGAGAGAGAGAAAAAAAAGAATCTCACAAATTCAAGCATGTGAATGTGTTTTGCAACTGGGGAAATATTTTGTGCACAGAGATATAATTTGCACATGTGTAAAAAGTTTTTGTAGCTGTAGAAATATTGTGTGTATGTGGTAATAAAAATAAGTGCAGGAATATTTTCAACAGCGAGGTGAACTCTTCTGGGATGTTAGCATGGAACATGCCAGTAAAGTTTTAGTTTGCCTTGGACTCCTCCATGTTGACTCCAGATGGCTAAAGTAACCAGAACACGCTGAAACCTTTTGCCCCCTGATTAGACAGTTTGACTTCCTCTGATTTAATTATCAGTGGGCAGCGTGCTGATTGCTGACAGCTTGGGTGTAAAAATAGGGTCAAAATTTGTGCTTGTAACTCTGAGCTTGTAACTTCAGTGTTAGGAAATTTGTGTGTCCGTCTCTTGGACTTTGTGAAACCTCACTGTTGAGAAAATTCCTGCACACATTATATTATTATTATTTTTTTTTTTTTTACAAATATGCAAAATATTTCTACACTTTTTACATATGTGTAAATTACATGTGTGTACAAAACATTTTTCAAACATGCACAGAATATTAAGATAGCTACAAAACTTTATTACAGACTCACACAGTGCGTGCAATCTTTTTTCACATGCACACAAAAGGTGATATACAACAGCAGGCTGTGAAATTATTTGGGAACATCATTTCACAAGCTCAAAATTTTAATGACCCTTATTTGCTTCCATAGATATTAATGATCTTTCCCCTGACTAAAGGCAGTGGTGATATTTATTTCTGTTTTGCAGCGCTGCGTACCACTCTGTCTTCTGATGCTTGGGTAGTTTCCAAGTATCTAATTATTTTTTACTGCACAGCTGAGGAGAGCAGCAATGGAGCTAATCCCTCCAGAGCAGTGGCTGCCATACTTACAATATTACAACCCCAAATGATCTATTTTCCAAATATATAAATCACATCACCACAACGTTCTGTTCTTCTTCTCTGGTCGAAACTGGGCTAATCAGTGATGGTTGGTTTGCAAAGACTCCCAATCTCATTTACATTCTGGGTTGTAATACTATTTTCAACAACCACCTGTTAACTAATTGGAAATCTTGGAAATATTCTATGTAATTATTCCTTTTTTGTTTATTGAGGGATTTGAATACATAATTTCTCCTGCATTAGAGGAAAAAGGTCAAATAGGTAATATTTTATTGGACAGAACTTTGCATGGGACTGAATGATTTTTAGTATACAGAAAAATTCCGGGATTATTTTATTTATTTTTTTATTTATCCTTTATTTAACCAGGAAAAAACCCATTGAGATTAAAAATCTCTTTTGCAAGGGAGACCTGGCCAAGACAGGCAGCAAAATTACATCACATCATTACATACGTACAAAAACGATTCATCTCTATCTGTCTAGCATTTCTTTTGTTTAAGGTGGTGGTATGGATAAGGATTTACTGTCATTAGCTACAGAATCTACACTTTACAATATAACTGCAGACAATGAAAGGTTAACAAATTAATTGAGCTATAATGGATATTGGAGAATGATAATATTGCTCTAATTTGTGCAGTACTGAGTTGCAACACAAATACGTTTTAGACAAGATTTCAGTTTTAAGTAAATGCAGTTAGAAAATAAAACACTCCATAACCACGTAGTCAATACAACTGAACAGAAATTGTAAAAAATCATTTTCACTTTGTCGCTATATGTCCTCTTTCTTCTTAAGAAGGAGTAAGCAGCTTGTTAACTTTACGACCGTGATGTAAAACATTGCCCATCACCCAAAGTCTCCAGGTGCTAGATAAATCATTAAGTTTTAAATTCTGCTTTAATATGTGCATGGATTTTGTGGATTACCAGAACACACAGCTGCATCAACAAAGATAAAAGCTATTGTTCAACACAATGTGATCTGGGTCTGTAGAAACGCTTGGAAACAGGCCTGTGCCAATATTTTGGGTCATAATCATAGACTGTATATAATTAATCATCTTTCTTTACAAAACAGGCTATGGTAAAACTCTAAGTTGCACTGCTCTACAAAACAAGCAAAATGCATCTGTTTGAATATCAATGTCATTGAAATGCTGCATTTTACATATTTTATGCACAACACAAATGGAGAGAACATCTTAAAATGGGTCCTAGAAATGATCATGGAAAAAAGCTGTGCTCGCTACTTTGGGCCATGGGAATGTGTTTTATACTGTATAATTAAAAAGGGGGAGAAACAGTTATAAAAGTATTAAACAGGAATGAGAGCTCATCTGTTTTATATACGGAGTAATTACTGCACGTCGGTCAGTCATCAGGCACTATGAGATGTCCTCATTTGTGGAAACTCATATCAGATGGACACTTAAAAGAAACGTGAGTGTTCTGGGTTTACTGTGACCATGAGCACTGATTTAACATAGCAAGCAAACAGTTGACTGGAACTATGTTTGGCCTGTTGTGATATACAATTACAAAGGACATCTCATTTTTATGTATGTGCAATGCATAACAATGGAATAGTTTAATAGCTTGAATATCCCCTTGATTATCTTATTTGCATACATTTTCCATAACACGTTATAGATCGTTATTGGAAAAATATTCTTATCAATATTGTGATATTGATTTCAACTATATCTCAAAAACCTACCTGGTAGCTAACGCATGTCATAGCCTTGGTATTGAACACTAACTTAAGTGAAGGGATATGTTAGAGTGGAGAGAGAGAGAGCAGGAAAGAGTGAGGCAAACTGGAGAACGTTGGTTGGGAGAGAGGTGAGATGAATCAAAGATCCAAACAATGTACATAACTGTCAGTGGAGAAAATATTTGAATCTCATATTACTTACAAGAGACAGGACGGTTGCGGTGTGCAAATTTGATACCATGGCAACAAGTGCAATATAAGATAATTTAACTACTCAGTTTTTATTCCTTTTCATCTTTTGACTGAACTGAGGCCCAATTAAAGTTCATCTTTAAAATGCACAAACACAAACTAGCTTTTACAGTATGTTAAGTTGTTGTTTTTACACACACACATACAATATCTCAAATGTACTTCCCCTTTACCTTTCTGTGTTTATTTCTCCTTTCTTACCTCTTGATTGAGCAGGGCAGTGGCCAGCTTTTGGACTTCAGGAGTTAGCAGTTGTGTCCCTCTGATGACCTTGCTCAGGGCAGCCAGGGATTGGTGGATGCTCTGTAATAATGCTTATGGTTTAGTGTACATATTGTGCCAACATGTTTAAAACACTGGTACATGGGGGGGGGGGGGGTGTAATTGACTGACAGGGCTCAGTTACTGGCCTGTCTTATTTTCATCAAATCATCATTACTTTAGCTTTCTTAAAAACAAATGTTATTATCTTGCATTGAAGAAAGTATTCAGTGCACATGCGAGTGCTGTATGAAACCATACCATTATACAGTACTGTTGAGGCATTATTATGAGTGTTACATACAGACTTCTGCTAAAACACAATCTAACTGTTTGATTCACACTCATCTCATGCATCTTCATGAAGCAAAGTCAATTTCCCATCATTTATGTACAAGCCCTGTGCTATTTGATGAAAGCTTTGTGCCAAATTACAAAGGTTCAATAAACACCACCCAGTGAGAATGCTTTCCTTTTTTGACAATGAAATAGAGGGGCATCAAACATTTCTGAAATAATTTGAAAATGTAAGAGCACTGGTTTTCTGACACACCTGCACCAAGCGGATGGCGTTGAACTGTTCCAGAGCGATGAATGACAGTACAGGTGACCTGTGACCTTCTGTAGGCGGGGCCACCTTCTGGTGGATCAGAGTAGAACCCTGATAGACAGCAGACAGACAGGATGGACAGATTGTTGGAGTCATGGTAAAACCGTAATTTGCATCATACAGGTGCATCTAAGAATATCGTGGAAAAGTTCATTGTGAGCACCAGAACCAGACAGAGAGATTAAATGCTCAGGAAACCTTTGCAGGTGTTTTGAGTCAATGAGCTGATTAGAGAGCTCTTCTCAAGCCGACATTTCTGTATTATACAGTCTTTATTCTAAAATAATAACACATTTTGAGATACAGGAGTTCTGATATCCATGAGCCGTAATCATCAAGAATAAAACAAACAAAAAAAAGCTTTAAATATTTCATTTAATGTGTACTGAATCTAGAACATATAAAAATGTCACTTTTTCCACGCTATTTAACTTTTTTGAGACAACCTTCGTTCTAATGACCTCAGAGCAATATATATTTTTACTCTGTGCTGTAGCGCTTCAAGCCCTGCTGTATAAAATTATACAGTGTACTGACGTTGCTTTATGTCACTCTTATCACTTGACCACAACATCCTGCTCAAATTTCCCGCTACACAGTAACACGGACATAGTATTATTTAGAGTAAGATGTATAATGCATTTCATAACTGCTGCTGTGCATCAGCATCTTCTCTTCCATTACTGTAGTATATCTTCCCAGCGATCTCTATGAACTAAATTCTTCTGTCCTTGTTTCTTCCACAATAATAAGATAACCAAATAGGAAACTGTCTCTCTCTCTCTCTTTGTTTACATTTAACATAGAGATCTATCAGAAGTACACCAAGAGTTTGCGCCTTATTTGTGTACAAACACAAACAGACACAGAAAAAAACAAATGTGCACAAACACTGATATTTTGCAGAATCCTGTTGCAGACATCACACTCGGTATGTGCACCTTATTTTGTTTTCTTCACATTTATTCAGTAAGAGGCAGGGGACGAAAGAGAGGGAGAGAGTAGGATGGAGGGATGGAGACAATGGAGAGTGAGAGATAAATGAGACAAACATCTATCTTGACGACAGCTCTGCTATTGTCTGGATTGTATATAAAATGTAACTTAACAGCCAATTAAACAGTCTCTGCTTTCTTGTGCCTCTCCTCTCGATCCGGACTACATAAGGATTTGTCAAAATAAATACATACAATACATATCCCCCCCCCCCCCACACACACACACAGAAATGCACATGGCCATATATACACACAAAGCATGCACATTAATACACACACTAACGTTGACAACCAACCATTATAAACACACACATAATTTGCTTGCACAAGCATCTGTATTCAAGCTACACACATTGGCTGATGGTCAAACACAGAGGGTTAGTTGACGACAAAGGGCCAGTTAATTGAAAGCAGTCAGTGGTAGATTGTGATCTATGGGAAGCTAGCTTGTGATACAATGGCAACACTTAACACAGTCAATCATTCTCCTCTCAGTAAGTAAAAAACAACTCTGTCTGCAAGGGACTGAGAGAAAGTGAGAGAGAGAAAGAGAAGCAGAGAGAGAGAGAGAGGGAGGCATAGGTGCAAATGAGAGCAAAGGATAGGGCATGTGTAATTTACAGCATGAGAGTGAATAAAAGAGAGGCAGAGTAAGGGAGAGGGAATATGGTGGCTAAATTATTTAATGTAGAGGTAGATGTCCTTTTGATTTGAAAAGGTGCCGGTCTCCAGGCAACCACACACAGGAGTGCTGCCTGACTAGGCAAACCAGTGGCTATCACTCACAGTGCTCAATTAGACTCTACTAATTTCCCATTAGCTTTCAAAGCTTTTAATTCTAGCTGGATGCTGCTGCATGGGCAATGTAAAAACGTGATTTCGCATACAAATAAAAACCAGCTGCAGACCTTTTTTAAATCAAGCTGATCAAGATGAAATTCATAGGGTCAGCTTTGCAATTTGGTTTGAAGAGAAAGGTCAGCATAAAAGAAAAAGGTTTGATTCTTTCTGAAGAATCAGTGGCGTGTGCTTTCAGTTTAGAAAGGGTGGGAAAGATGAATTGAAAAATAAAACTGACCTGGTTGAGTTTCTTCCACAAGTTGAG
This sequence comes from Micropterus dolomieu, assembly GCF_021292245.1. Taxonomy (NCBI): domain Eukaryota; kingdom Metazoa; phylum Chordata; class Actinopteri; order Centrarchiformes; family Centrarchidae; genus Micropterus; species Micropterus dolomieu. The sequence continues at coordinate 19,275,400 of NC_060166.1, read as the reverse complement.
GACCGGTGAAAGTCCATTCAGCCAGAGCTCTCTGTCGAACTTTGAACCTGTTGCTACCGAGCGGCTCAGGACTCGCAGCTGGGAAATAACCTGTGAGTCAGTCAATGATAAACACAAACACATGAATCAATTTTGCAAAGGAGCAAAGGTACCTGTTTCGTGTAGTTTCTGAGTGTGGCATTTGTTTATGAGATAGGTCCTGTAGCGCCCAAAAATCAATAGCCCATGTTGCTTGCAAGTGTGACTGATGATACCTCACTATGTAGACAAAGAAGGTATTTGTGGTATTTACTAAATCACTCTTGTCTCGTGTGTAAAATATGTAAAATGTGAACAGAATAAATATCTACTTTTGCTAATTTTACCCAAAAGTAATGTATGATTAATAAATCCACTGTTATTTCTGAAAATGCGGTAATAAAATGTCATTGACATCTGTGGTGGCTGCAGTCTCCAGAGACAGTCAACACTGTCCTGGAATATTACAACTGAAAAAAAAGGCCAAACCCCAAAAACATCTTCTAACAGCTTCTTACACACCTAATCAAGCATGCTTAGCTTCAAGCTTAGAGTCCTGGATAGTGCTTTTATCTTGACTCAGTGTGTGTGTCTGTTTGGTTGTGTGACTTTCTATATATGTGTGTGTTGTGAGGAAGGCAAAGCGCCTGATAAATGGCTTTCATTTGGGCCAGGAGAACTCTTTACTAACACTTGCTTTATCTTCTCTGCTCAGGAGGGAAAGTGTGTGTATGTATGTATGTGTATGTGCATGCATGTGTGTGCTTGTATGGAAGAGAGAGAGGAAAAAAGGGAAGGATAAAAAAACAGATAGTTAATCTAGGACTTCACCCTGACAGCGATAGAAATGAGGGCAGCTGAGGATGGAGATTTGAAATATACTGGGGTTAAAATATATAGGGATTTAAATATATTACAATTTATTCTTATCTCAACCTATGACTACCAGGCAGCAACTGCATTTACCGTCATAACCAACTGGGAAGAAAACGTTACTAGACAATATCTATGTGCAAAAAAGTTCAGTTTTAATCGCACTGGGTGTCGTCAATTTTGGTATGGCTTTCACTTTAATTCAATGTAATCCAGGATTGTGGTTCGGGGTTTTTAATCAGGCGATTATTTCTCATGGATTTAGTCAAGATGACGTTCAATAAAGACATCTACCGAGCAGATCTTACAGTATAATGGAGCTATTGCTGAAACTGAACTGAACATAAGCACAATCAGAGACAGCTCATTTATTTGGAGAAGATGGGGGGAAAACATTCTTTCTGGATATACACATATTTTCATTGTCTTAATTATGACATTGCATATAAAAACACATTAGGCACATCATAATACATCACGTCTGCAGGCCAGAGGGAATCCTCAGGAGACCATTCTTGGGTCATTCACACTACACTTATGCATTTTTTTAAATGGCATCCACTAAAAACCACTGATTAAGTCCCCTGGGTTCTGTTCAGTGTGTGTGGTGTGCGGCAAAGTGCCCATCCCACAGAAAGTGACAAGTGTCTTTAGGGAGAGGAAAGGGCATAAATTAAGAGGGAGGGGGGAGAGAAAGCATGAACATGACAATGACGAATGACAGCAGGAGGGGATACAATCACAAGTAGGGGAGAGGTGGAGAGAGAAAGAAAGACAGTAACACACACACACACACACACACACACACACACACACACACACACACACACACACACACACGGCCTTGTGAGAGTTGTGTAAATTAAACTAGGTTGGTGGTTCCAGCGATCAGCAGACCACAGTGACAGTATGAATGGACTTAAATGCATTAACACCCACTTGGGGGCTGTAGAACGCAGCTGTAATGGTTCTGTGTGGTTTAAATGCGTTTGCTCAGGATAATGGCACACACAAAAACATCTCTTTCTGTCCATTCTATCACTCCCCTTTCATTTGTGCACTAGTTCTGTGAACAGGTGTATTAAGTTCTGTTATGAAAACAGTGATTTTGCTCTTGAAAAACAAGGATGAGTTGCAATTCTGTGTGAGTCACGCAAGAAACAAATAAAAAAGTTGGTCGGAAAAACAGAGCAGTTCCGCCATGCACCTTTCATTCAACATCCTGTATCTCTTCTATTACTTTTATGATTGTATCTTCTAGCCTTTCCTTTTGGTGCGATGCCTCTCTCTCATTCTCTCTCTTAAACATACGCACACACAAACACATACTGTGAAAGAACATATTTGGTGTATGTGAAACTGTGTTGTGTTGAGTTACATCAGACTCTGACATGACCATCAACCACTACACAGAAAACCATGCATGTGCGCACACACACATACATATTTGTTCCTCTATCCCCGTGGGGACATCTCATTGTGTGTGAATGCTGAGTAAGCATTCACAGCCTATGTTCTTCTATACCTTTATTGACATAATGCATTCTCTTACCCCTTGTCCAAACCTAAACTATCACAACTAGATGCCTCACCTTAACCCTTACCCGAAATCTAACTTGAACCTGATTATAACCTGAACCCTGAAACTTAACCCTAGTATTAAACCATACAAAGGATCTCTACCCGTGGGGACCTCAATTTTTGTCACCATCGATTAGCGTTCATTCAGGTTAAATGTCCCCTCCGGGATATAAGAACAACACGCACACGCACACGCACACGCGCGCACACACACACACACACAAACACACACACACACACACACACGCTTAACTTCTTTCCCTAGCCGCTGATCCGGTCCCTCAACTTTCTTGAGAATGACCCCGGTTTTATTTTCCCTGTATCTGAGTTATAGAGATGTAAAGTTCTATGGTTAAACAGAGTGTTGTGAGCTTAAAAATACATTATATAGAAGTGACTTTTTAAAAGCATTTTTATTTATTTTCTAATCCAAACATACACAAACATATCAAGGTTGCCAGTTGGTTGAGAAACTCTGCCTTCACCTACATACCTACTTGTGTAACCCCAACCTTTTCACCAGTAATAAACAAATCATCTAAATCTAAATCATCTTTTCTATTTGCACTGTTGAACACTGCACTGTTTGTTAAACGTTTAGTATTGTTACATTGTAGTCTTAAAATCAGCTTTCCCTTAGAAACACAATGACCACGCAATGACAACATAACCTTGACAACAATCAAAGCAGACATGATATTCACTGTGATGGATTGCCCATCTAAACCTAGTTTCATGTCTCTGCAGGGTGAATTTTATTCCATAGTGAAATAAATGGAAACGGATGGCTGCCTGGTATAATGCTTTAACCTTAAATTGAAGTCCTGACCCTAAAATAAACTGCTTTTATGTCTCCTGAATAGAGGTGTGTCCCTGCAACATGACTGGGGATGTGGGTTTGTTTGAAGGATAAACACAAACATATACATTAACTCACACACTCAAAAACACACATACACAGATTATTTACTGATAAAACAGAAATAACTGCAATTTCATTCAATGTTACTGCACAGGTTTTCACTTACAATCTGGTACAGTAATCACCTCTGTAATATGAACAGTAATTAGGAGATAAATTGCCTTTTTGTAAAAGAAGTGCAATGAAAAAGAAACTGAGACTTCTTTTTGGCAGGAACATCTCGTTTGACCTGACTCAGTGAGTGGAGCTTTGTTTTAAACCCCAGAAGCTGGAAAACTCCAGTCTCTCCACTGACCAGATCCATGTGCTTCACTGTTTGATACACACTTTCAATGTAGATTTCTTCACTGACATGGCTGCTTGCTGTTTTGCAACACTGCACGTTAAGAATAAACTGTAGTGTTATTACAGAGTAAAACTGCATTAGGTTAAAACAATCTAGATTTGATTTAGTTTAATAGAACCCATACTGATCAATTAAAATATGCTCTGATTGGTTCTGATACCTAATTTTGTTGCATGTGTACTGATGAATGTGTTCGTGCTTTGGTTAGTTTGTGTGAGCGTATGGGGAAAACAATTTATGTGTGTGCCTTTGTGTTTGTATTTCTGCATGTGTGAGGTAGAAATTGAGGTTGTGGTGGAGGTAATGGGTGTGTGTGTGTGTGTGTTTGTTTGTGGCAATAAGTGGGTGGCTGCGTGTGTATGAGTGTGGGTGCACCTGGGAGCTGATGATTCTCTGAGAGGATCTCTCTATGTTAGCAGGCAGACCAAAGAATGCAGGTCTGTCATCCTCTGGGAGATTCTCAATTACGCTGCGGTAGTCCTGGGAAGACACACAGACACAGGTCACACACAGATGCACCCACACGCACATATGAACAGAGAGATAATGTCAGCATGCTGCTTATTTTTTATCATAGCGCTAAGACACAAGACTTTAGAACTTCCAAGCAACACAAAATGAAAAAGTTAAAACTTGTAGCTTGCCTGTTATATTGGTGTGTGGGAGTACAGGATAAATAATGCTGCACTGTTCTTAATTAGGTGTGTTGTTTTTATGGTTTGATGCAACTTCTTAAAAAATATCCAGCTGGCACAAAAAGTACTATAGGCTTAAATTACTAAAACTTACCTCCCACTTACTACTGACTGTTAAATTGATTTAAACATACTGCCAACAGAAATGACAGATTCACATATTGTCTTCTTTTGCTTCCCAAATGAAATAGGCCATCAAATGAACTGACATATAATGAACAATTTTGGGCATGGATGCCTGCTTATTTATACTAAGCTGCATCAACAGAATACAAAATAATAGAAAGAACAAAACCAAGAGTCTAAACTTGAAGCTAACTCATTTGATTTGTTTGTACTTTATAAACCAGCTTAAAACGAAGCTAACACAACATGGACTAATGAAAGTTCAATACAGACCAAGCCACGAATAGTAAACCTAGTCAGAAAAGCTGGGAAGCATTAATCCAGTACCCTTCTTTTGAACAGTTTTCACGTCTCTGTCAGTGCACCTGGGACCATTAGAGTGTGTGTACACTACATTGCAGCTTAACCTTTAAAGCACAGAAAAAGTAAGTAGCAAAAATTCATTCATTGACATCTTTAAGAGCTCTACAGCACCTATACCTGTAAGTGTGAATTCAACTGTGTGCATGCCGACTGCATGTGTTACAGTACTGTGTCATCCTGACGACCTACCAATATAGAGCAAGAGTTTGGGAGGCTGATCTGAGATGGAAAGTTGCGTGCTCCCACTCTGCTCTTTCTCTGACCAACTGAGAGGGAGGACGAGAGGAGATGTACAGAGAAGAACTGCTCCAGGTAGGAGCGCAAGATGCGGAGGTCCGAGGGGTTGTCGACGCGGCCACCATAGATTGCGCTCTCCAGCAGGCCGTGAACAAACTCCCACTGGAAAGGTTTACCACCTTGGAGATACCAAGACACACACAAAGAAGGCTACAAACAAGTGTAATGAGTGCACACTTTCCTTTGTGTATGTGCGCACACACATAAAGAAATGAAAGGAGATAAAATGAAGGGCAGGTGCTCACATAAATACTCTGCATAGAAATGCAAATCCAGGTTATACTCTTTCGAGGGTAGTGTAAATTAAAGAGGTAACTGATCAAAGAATCCGCCGATTTAAGGTCTTATTACCACATGTGCTGCAGAGTAGAGCTCTCCACTGCATTCTAATGTTTGTTACCACCCCTCCTACCTTCAAAAAGCCTGTCGATGATCTCAAATCCAGCACGAAGGTCAGACAAAGAAAACTCATAGAACTTAGTCCAGCCCTGGATAAAGCACAGAGGAGAGGGAATAAGTACAAAAATTACTATAGATTTATTTTACGACCTACACAAGAGTCACAATATATCAAGTACGGGTTAGTTGCACTGTATGAAAGGTACCGAGCCCTGGAAAGGGGGGGGATGTTAATCCGCCTCTGAGCCGGGAATGTTGGCAGTAACAGAGGTGGAACTATCCCTTTGTGAAAAGCCACAGCCGGCATGCCGGAACAGGTGTGGCGTCTCAACGCTGATGTGTTACAAGTCAGGCCTTTTTTTTATTTTTTTTTAGGCTAACCTGGAAAGCCAGATCGCTATGAAAGCACACACAATTGCGGGATTATGCCGCAATGTTTTGTTCAGTGTGAATGAGCGAATGCAGCATATTGACAGCAGCTAATGACTCCCAGCACAACCAAGGTTTTGTTATCCAGCTCCAATATAAACCGCCTTAATACTTTCTGAGGGGAAATCTCCAGTAGCTGTTGAGCAAAGGCTTCTACACTATTGACTTTCTCGGCTTTTCTAGATCTAACCATCTGGTCAAAAGCAATAGAAAGACATGCTACACTACACCTTGGAGCATGGGCAGTGGAGACATTAGCACTGAGGCTTCATGGGGGGGAATAAAAAACATGTCTTCTGCACTCAGACAAAATATCATCAATAACCTTCCGCACATACAACAACCGAAAACCCTGGTTCACATCGAAACTCAGGCAGCTACGTCAGACCAAGGAGGAGGCCTTCAGAAGTGGGGACAGAGTCTTGTTCAACCAGGCCAGGAACACGCTGACTAAGGAGGTCAAAGCTGCAAAGAGGTGTTACGCTGAGAAGCTAAATAACAGCTTTGCAGCCAACGACCCTGCGTCAGTGTGGAGAAGCCTACGGACACTCACAAACTACAAGTGACCATCCCCAAACACTGTTGGTACTCAACGACTGGCAGACGAGCTGAATGGTTTCTACTGTAGGTTTGAAAAGCCCAGAGTCACTCCTCTTCCCCACTACAACGCCATCTTCAAATAGTTGCTGTTTTTTTTCGTTTTTTTTTTAAAACCTGTCCTGCCCAGCAGCCTGGTATAGAGTATGATGACCTGGATACCATATTGTACCAGACAGATTTTACTTTAACAAGAGAGTATTAATATACTCCTTTGTCTGTTTTATTATTTATTTAATTATGTATTGATTTGTCACCGGGCCAGACAGGGGGGCAGACACGGGGATAGGGGGGCACAAACAGGCAGCACAGAGAAAGGACAAGACCTGGAAGAGAAGGGGGATGGAAGGTGGGGACAACAGGGAATAGCAGAGAGAAACACCAATTGCAGAAAGCAACGAAACCTGCAATAGAACAGAGAGGGGGGCTTGGGGAGGAGAAAAACAACAACAAACAAACACAAACAATAAAAATAATAATAATAGTAAAAGACAACCAGCCGAACAGCAGCAATAAACAGCTGACATAGTATGACTACTAAGAGAAAAATGATAACAAGAAACAGTCAAGCACACTAAATAAGCAACACAGCACAGCCACAATAACAATTAATTTAAATAAGTAACTGAAAGAAAAGCATCAGGAATAATTCTACCAGGGACAACCTAAATTTGTTTGTGTCTATGTGTGAGACTGTGTCTGTATGTGTGTGTGTACATGTGTGTGCGCATAAGCCTGTTAAAGAATGTAGTTGTTAGTGAGAGTGGGATGCCACGACTGTGCCACACCTACTCCAGCAACAGGCAGGCAAGAACCCCATTAGCCAATAGGGGTGGGAGAAAGAAATCAAAAAACAAAGACTCCCAGATGCACCGCGATGCAAACGCGGAAGACCCCGACCCAAATGCCAGTTGACAATGTAATGCGGACGGAACGCAAGAAGCTTAACCCGCGGAAGAGCAGCGCCCGGACCGACCGCGGCGCACACAACATAGACCAGTGCTCCTCTCCACCCAGCACCCCACCACTGCGCAGCGAACAACCAAAACACCCAAATGCCACGCAATCATCAACACCAATGCACAAGTGACGAGCCCAACGCGCACACTGCGCAAGAACGGCGACACCCAATGCCAAGCCCCCTGCGAATCCTGTGTGCGAGGTCGGGCAAACGAGAGAGAGCGAGCGGAATAACACGACAGCGAAAGCCAGCGGAGAGAAACACCAGCAGCAAGTCCCAGCCCGGCAGCAAATGCGCCGCGCAGGTCACCGTGCACCCGCCAATAAAAGTCCGCCGTCCCCCCAACCGCCGGAAAAAACGAAGGCCGCCGGCGCCAGCCGACATCCGCCATGCCCAGCACGCCCCCCGGCCACCGTACAACACCAGCCAAACCAGCAACGAGGCAAAATCAACCAGCTCATCTGCATGCCACCACCAACCCACCCACTCGTCAAGGGCCGAGAACTCCAGGCACAAGCCCAGAACAAACTGGAGCACAGCCCTGCCCCGCACCTACACTGCACATCAAGAAAACTAACTATATACCTCAGTATCCAGAGGAGTCCAACAACTGGCCGACAGAGAAATGGGGAAGCATGGATCCGGGGCCAACGAAGCAATACAGGGACGCAAACTGGTCCCTCCATGGCAACGAGGAAATGCCTCCCCCGGACTCTAAACTATACTATACTCTAAACGCCCAGCAGCCATTCAGAGACCCTGCCCAGGGAAAAAGCACAATGCATCAAGATGCATCGACAATCGCACTACAATCCCACCGCAGCCCTCCAAATCGCAACCGGATCAACCTGCGCAGCGCCCAGAGACCCCCACCCCCAGAAGCCAGGGCATCCCGCGACCCCCCAAAGCGCAAAGGACCCCAGACCGCATTTCCCGGGGGAAGCTGTACCCCGCCCCAAGGAAGAACAGCAGAAAGCCGTGCCGGGAAGCTCACCGCCGCCAGGGAGCGATAATGCCGGAGAACCAGGCCAACAGTCCCCCAGCCCAGCCAGAGGCATCCCTCCCCAGAGTGCAGGCAGTGCCAGCAGCCCCCAAGGCTGATCTCATCCCTGGACAAGGGCTCAGCCCCCCCAGTCAAGCACCCCCAAGGAGGAGCACCAAAACCTACCCCGACAACACCGGCCATGTGCCCCAGAGACTCCCGAATGCCCCCACTGTGAGAGAGCTGGCAGGGGGAACAGCGGGAGCCCCACCCCTGCCGAAGAGGGCCCAGGCGAGGAGAGGAGACGACAGGCCCCCAGCCCAGGGACACACCACCCGCCCAGAAATGAGCATAAGCCACAAGCCCGAGTCCCCAGATCCCTAGGTCAAGAGCGGGCCCCCACGCCAGGGGAGCCCCGACCCCCCCAGCCCAGATCAGGCAAGGCCGTCACCAACCCCACAACACCCCCGACGCCCGGGGCTCCAGGGGCAGGACACGAGGCCAATGAGAATCTCCCCCGCTCCTTCAACCCCTCTGCCTGCCTCTGTAAATGTACTGTTTTGTGTTGGATGCATGTCATGGACATCTTCAAATAGTTACCTTCCCCCTCTGACCTCTCACCTGCACTCAAGATCTGTGAAGAGGACGTGAGCCACCTCTTCCAAAGGCAGAAAATCAGGAAGGCTCCTGGACCTGACGGTGTCTCACCATTGTGCCTGAAAATCTGTGCGGACCAGCTGGCCCCCATCTTCACTCAGATCTTCAACAAATCACTGGAGCTGTGTGAAGTTCCCTCCTGCTTCAAACGCTCCACATTCATCCCGGTCCCAAAAAAAACCTCCATATCTGGACTGAATGACTACAGGCCCGTTGCCCTGACATCTGTAGTCATGAAGTCATTTGAAAGACTGGTGTTGGCCCACCTGAAGGACATTACAGGCCCCCTGCTGGACCCCCTGCAGTTTGCCTACAGGGCTAACAGGTCAGTGGATGATGCTGTCAACTTGCAACACCTCGACTCTCCAGGGATATATGCTAGGATCCTGTTCGTGGACTTCAGCTCGGTGTTCAACACCATCATCCCAGACATCCTCAGCACTAAACTCACCCAGCTCACTGTGCCAGCCTCCACCTGTCAGTGGATCACAGACTTGCTGACTGACAGGAGTCAGCAGGTGAGGCTGGGAAACATCACATCCAGCACCCGGACTATCAGCACTGGCGCCCCCAGGGGTGTGTGCTCTCCCCACTGCTCTTCTCCCTCTACACTGTAGTGAACAACGGTGTGGATTTGTGCATTTTACATTGAATAAATTTGGAGCTACCCTAAATTCCTTTCTCCTCCCCAGAGAAGAAGGGGAGGGGTCAAAGTTGCTTTCTCTAAGTGCTAGCCCGACCATAAAACTGGCACCTTTTTGATTCCGAAGCTGATAACGCGGGGCCTGACTGTTAAACTGACAAAAGGACACGAATCAGCCATTGGCATCTCCCTGAACAGCCTATCAAAACTGGCCCCCCACACATGTTTCCGTGGCAACTGACCTTATTCTTTGTTTTATTACCACATCAAAAAGGAAAACCCCTGTCTCACCCAAGTGTGACATGGTCCAGACACCGAACTTTGAATGGCTAAGGACTGCAGTCTCCAAAGACTCAAAGCATTTAATTAAATCTTTAGTTACCTGATTACGTTTGCCTCTATTTGAGTAGTTATGTTAACTGTTGTTGCTATCTGTTGTTGATATTAGTGCTGAAAAGAAGTTACTTGTGCAGTGTTTTATTTTCAGCAAGACACTCCTTCATCTAATGTAATCAATGCTTGTTCATAATACTTTCCTACAAAATTCCTTTAGAAATGATGAC
>NC_060166.1:19250350-19264848 GCF_021292245.1 Micropterus dolomieu | reverse complement strand
CAGAAACGTAGTAAATTTTGTTGTGGTTCCTCACATGGGCTTTTTAAATCCCTCGGAGTTATAGATTTGTCTCTGTGTCCTTCCAAAGGACAAGAGTGTAAATTCTCTATTGGCTGCCATTGTAAGTTCTCCTCAAATTTTCTTGACCAGCGCAGAACGTACCAGTTTTTCAACTGGCAAAGTGGTCACTTTTTTTCAACTTTATCCAAACAAAAATACATCATATTGTTCACAAATGCCTTCTGCCGCTCCCGGTCAAGTCATTTTGTCAATACGACCTATAGTTTAGTCTCTGGGGAGGTTTGTTTGAGGCAAAGATTTAGATAATTTCAGAGGAATATTCCTATGTGTCTCTGTTGTAGAGCTGGTTACCTTTGTGACGTAAATTAGCTGATCAAAGATCAAAGGACTGGGTCCTCTGTTCTGATTGGTGGACTGAAGTTAAGCTATTTTCTGAACACCTGTCTGTGTACTCTTCACTGAACACATACACACACACGCGCGCACACACACACACACACACACACACACACACACACACACACACACACACACACACACACACACAGATTAAGGGAGACTCATTAGGCTTCTTATATTTTCTGTCTTATGTATAATGTTTCAGTGTCAGATGTTCATGTTAAACATGGCCAAAGCTCTACTCTTGACTCTTAATGATGTCATACAGAGCTGGTTTTCCATATATGGTCATTTGCGTGCAGCCTCAATAACAACTGGCAACTCCTATGCTTAGTCTGTCTGTAATGCTGAGTGGCATAATCATCCTGCTTCGGGATCTCGACTTATCAGAACACAGTGAGCTTTTGGAGGGGGAGCTTAAAGAGACAGGAGCATCTACTGCTTGTTTAAGAGAGAGGCTGAAATGAGAGCTTGCATGAAGTTTAGCAATCCAGTTTAGCATTAGCCTTCAACAGCCAGCATTCACAACGCAAGTTCTCCAGAAATTGCATTGTCTAGTTCAGTGGTTCTCAACCTTTTTTGGGCCAGCGCCCCCCTATCCATTATCCAGGTCCCTTACCGCCCCCCATCAAAAAACATGTTTGCTATTTTCCCTGAATATTGTTGATTTTTTTTATTGTTACTATTGTTATTAAAAACATGGAAAAGGTAACAAAAAAGCCATGTGAAAAGTAATTATATTTAAGTCAATGTTCCTCCCAGAAACTGCATGTGAAGCCAGATACTGTTTTCTTGGATGGGGCACTTAAAAGGTGGGGGGGTAAAGGGGGTCCTCCCCCAGAAGATTTTGAGCATTAAACACTTAATTTTCTGCAATTTCTCCTCCAATTTCTGCCTTTTCTGCACCAATTTCTGGTGAAAATGTCTAAAAATTCAGGTGGCGGGTGACAATTCAAAATATATAATTATAACAGAATATAATGTAGTGAGGCTCTCAGGCATTCTTATTGCTTTAAAATATTTTTCTCCTGTAGATCAAATTATTTAATATCATCCCTGCTGAGCCAACACACATGATTAAGTCTTACTTCCTCTTTTGTGGGGAAGTAACCTATTAACCCCCTTTTCATCTCAGTGATAAATTAATCCGTTTTAATCAGTTATTGACTGGACTTTATTAGCTCATCTGTTAATAACTTATCATATCATAACTCAGTGTTTCCCACAGAATGACAGTGTAACTGTGGCGCAGTATATACAGCATGCTAGCCTCGAAAACCCAGCTGTATTTTAACGTTATCTTAGCTCTCCTTATTAACTAGGTTCCTTAAATGCTTGCTAATAACTTTTAATAGCTGGGACACGAGGGAGAGAGAGCGAGAGATCAAGGGACGGGTGAGAGAGAGAGGGACGAGCAAGAGTATTTGCTCCAAGAATACGCGCTGCCTGCAGCACTGCAGTCAAATAAAAGTTTAAATAAGCCTAGTGAATTTAAAGGGAAAAGAAGAAAATAAAAGAGAGAGAAAAGGGGGCGGCTCAGAAGATAGAGCGGGTTGCCCGTTAATCGGAAGGTTGGCGGTTCAATTCCCGGCTCATCCAGGCTGCATGTCAAAGTGTCCTTTGGCAAGATACAGAATCCCGAATTGCCCCTAGCGGCTGTTCCGCCAGTGTATGAACCAGGCTGTGAATGTTAGTTTCTGTTTGAGGACTTAGGCTCAGTGAATGAATGTGTGTGAATGCAGATGTAGTGTAAAAGCGCTTTGAGTGGTTGAAAAAACTAGAAAGGCGCTATACAAATACGGAGCATTTACAAATAGAATTCATAATATTTCACTACATGCCCTATACTGCATTATGTTACTGATTCACTGGAAGTATCCCCTCGAATGTCTGACAGACACAGAACTGGATGAGACGAGGAGGTGCACAAATGCTGGGGGAAAACGAAAACGACAACACCTGTTATCAGGCAGAAATCTCACGACAAATGTTAAAATATGTCAACTTCAGCACCTCTGATAAAGTGCCGCTAACAGTCCCCAACAGAGCAAGTCAGGGCATTTTTATAGCCTACTGAAACTCCTGTATATGTCCGCTTCTTCCCGTTCCCATGAAGAAAGCACAAAGCTGCCCCACAAGTAGCTGACAGAGAAAAAAATGCACTGTCTCATCCTGGTGCCGTGGACTAAACTGGCAGGTTTTAATGTTGCAGAACACAGTTTTTTTGCAAGTAGTTTAAAGTTTAAACTTGTATTGTTGTGAATCTTTGGTGTAAACTCGCATTAGAATTTCCAACCAACAAACGCCCCCCAAAAGCAGCTCAGTGCCCCCCTTTCCAAAATATTGCTTCCAGCGCCCCCCATCGTCCTCAGAACGCCCCCGTTGAGAAACACTAGTCTAGTTACTTATTGAAGCTTCAACACTAGACTGGGAGGGAAAGGGGAGTTGAAGGTATTTGGGAGTGGGTGGAGGAGCTATAGTAGCTGGAATACAACTGTTTTGACTGTAGCTTAGTAATTGTGTTTTTGCTACATTGATGTTTTGTATTTTAGCCATTTTTGAAAAGTGGGTTGAAGATAAGATGGTCATTGTGTAGGATCTGCCGTGGTTAATGTGTGCAATGTTATGTACTGTTCATATTTATTACTATTAATACTACTACTATTACATGTATTCCATGGAACAATTTAAAATGCCTTGGTCAGCCCCTGCCCCCATCTTGCAGGTCATCTCTATCTAATCCCAATACAATGTGCAATGAGAAAAACAAAACTATGTGTATCAGTTCATGTAGACTGTTTATCTGAGGTTTGACATATAAGCTTTGACACTTACTTGTCCTGCAGTCCTGAAATAATATAGTACAATAACTTGGTTATTGCTGGGGATGTGTTCAGGATGTGTGTGTATTACATATGAAGTATGTAAATATGTTTGAGTGTGACTATGTCTGAGAGAGAGAAAAGAAAGACAGACAGACAGACAACGAGAGAGAGAGGCTGTTTGTGTAGCATGCTTGGCTGCTGAAGCAGCTAACCCCTTGAGCATGATTCCCATCAGAAACACACTGAGCACTAAAGCATGCATTACTAACACACAAGCTGCAGAGTTTTGCGTCTCGTTACAAATGTACAGTATATGTGACTACATCGTGTATGTAGTCATTATATAGAAAATAACCAACACTTATAATTATGAGTTCATATGACATTTCAAACACACAGAGCCCTTAAATACCCTGCAATGACTGAGTATACCATCACAGTGTGCCTGCAAAAACGTGTAGGTGCATGTTTGTGTGTAAAGCTGTGTGATATGAGCATTATGGTGTTATTGTTTGTATACCTGTGTATGTGTGTGGTGGTGGATGCTTGTGTGTGTACCTCATAAGTGATCTTAAGGCTGGACTGCAGCAGTATGGGAGGAAATCTGGGGTGAACTTCTGCTGTCAGCCAGAGACGGAAGCCTGCTTTGGGATGTAGCACATTTAGCTCCTGTGGAGGAAGGACAGTACACACATTAGACACATTAGGAGATCACCAAAGGAATATGAGAGACATATGAGACCAGACTGTAGACGTAACGGTTGGCTGAGATCTTCGTTTTCACATGCCTGCCCACCCACACACAAAAATATGCAAAAACACAAATACTGTATTTCAAAACATGAAACTCGCTCATTAGTTGGAATAATTAGAGAAGACTTCAGTCTTTGATTGCACAAGTTGTCCAGACACTGTATCACGCAAGTCAATCAATTTTCCAAACTGCCGATCTTGTTAGATCTTGTTAGGGGTTGAAAACGGCTTGACTTTGTCATAATATATCCACAACACAGGACCTTCTTGCTGTGAGGTAAAAACACTAACCACAAAGTTCACACGAGACTAGAGTAATATTTTTATACTGCACTAAATGCACTTTCTGCTCCATTTCTTAATATTCATGACCTTGAAACAATCCATGGACTTTCATAGATTCCCTAAAAGCAAATTTCTGTGTGCAAATGTAACTGAATCCCCACTCCTTTTATTCCATGTAGGTTTTCCTCCACAGGAATCATGCATGATGATAGATTCTCCACGATGACAAACCAGTCACCTCACTTCTATATATTTGTTCTTCTCTCTCTCTTTCTGTGTCTCTTCTTTTAACTGTCTCTGTCGCTGTCTCTTCATCTCAATTTCCAGCTTCCTTTCCCTCACGTCTCTTCTTACATTCCTCCCCCCTCTCCTTCTATGCTTCTCAAAGACGTGTGGTTAAAAATAACATGCTGGCACCTTAGGGTCTTATGTCATCTGATTGGGCACACAATAAATTGTAACCAATGTGTTTCTGGTTCATTTGGAACCTAATTTATTCTCGCGGAAGAACACATGATCACAGAAAATCAAAGACCACAGAAACTGACATCCCTCGAAGGATTTGTGTGTGTGTGTCTGATGTGTTGTCAACCGGAATTCCACTGGAACAAGTGAGTGAGAAAAGAAAAGATGGGTATAACTAGGGATGAAACGATTACCAGTTTAATGGTTAACCATGGTAAAATTCCCAACGGTTATTATTACCGTACACATTTTAATTACCATGATAACTGGGTACGGTTAACCGCGTTGTTATAATCTCACGGCAAACACTGTCCAGCCACTCCCAGAAGCAGGCCCGCATGCGCAGAATGCAACGTGGGTTTGTTTGGGTCAATGACGGTGGAGATTTTTCAGTCACTCTGAAGTCTGGTCGTATTTTAGTTTTTATGAGAGTGCTGAGAGAAACTTGATTGAAGAAAATAACCATCTAGTGAAGTGAGTGAGGGTGAGTTAACTTTTAGCTTTGGTTTGTCTCTCTGACTTGCTAACAGCGTGTAAACTGAAGCTCTCAGTGTTAGCTGCTCTTGTAAAAACACCACACGTTGTTCTGTTGCTGTGTGCGTCGTGTGTCGGCAGAGTCTATTCGTCCACTGCACATGATAACACGTTACGCAGTTTAGTCAACCAACCAGAATATCTAGAAACGCTACAGACTCCTCTGTATTTATGTCGGTTTTTGGGCTCATTGCAGTTTCTATCACTGTCTTCTAAAGACTTATTTGTTTTCATGTAATTGCCCACGGTGTCATTGTATTACCTATATAATATAAAATATAAAATCTTGATAATGCACACTTAGATAATTTTCATATGTTTACAAAAGGTATTTGCTGTTATTTTATTTTTTTTCGCAAACAAAATGGTAATTGTATTTGTAGTTTTCAATATAAAACTTGTTGAAATGGTTTCAGTGTGTGTATCAGTACATGTTAATATTTTTTGGCACATTTTTACAATACCGTGATAATACTGATAACCGTGATAATTTTGGTCACTATAATCGTGATATGAAATTTTCATGCCGTTTCATCACTAGTTATAACATATAACAGAGAAAAGAAGAGGAGGAAGACAGAGATAGGGAGAGAGAGTGCAAATGTATCTTACTATTAGCACATCAAAACGTATCCATGCTGTTCAGATGCACATCATGTGAAATACAATGGTAATGACCAATGCTAGTGATTACATCACAATAGACACTATTATATTATCTCACTTTATGGTGATTAGCACACAGCGAAACATTTAGATCGGTAGATAAATTAAGAGGTAGATTGAAAGATAGCTCCATAAGTAGATGGGTGAGTGGGTGATGTGAAAAATGTGAGACAGAAAACAGTGGAAGTGGAAGAATGTGAGTAGACAGGGATGAGAGGACATCTGCACTGCCAACTTCAATTATGAACACTGACCGCTCTCCTTCTCTGACTCTCTTTCCTCCTTTCTCCTCTCACTAAATGACCAACTGGTTTAGTGAAGGAGGGAAGGACTGGAAAGACAGATGGTAAAAGGAGGAAAGACACAGTTAAGGGTGAGCAGATGGACACGGCTACAGAAGCAGAGGCAAATACTAAAACAAAGGCCTCTCTTGGTAGAATTTCCACCTGCCTGCTGAGGCTCAGTTCATCTTTCCCTACTCCCCGCCTTTCATATCCACTGTCTTCGTTCTTTCTTTCCTATGCTCCCTGCTTTCCCCGTTCCCCTTGTTGCGTACGTTTTTCATTTCAAGCCTGACTGCCGAGACCCCAACCCCATCGGTAGCTGTGCAAAGAGCAAGGCAAAAAACTGTGAAAGAAAGAGGGACAGTCAGACAGACACATGGGGTGTAGAGGTAGAAAAAAAATGAAGAAATAAAAAAGGTGGAGAAAAATGCTAATTGAAATACTAGGAGGAGAGATATAAGTTATGGTTTAAGTCACTACAGGAGTATAGACAACTCTGGACAGGGGGTATCTCTGGCTAACCCACACGCATGCACGCACGCACACGCAGAAATATACTTTCTGTTTAGCTTTTGTAATTTGCCTTTCCTCATGTCTCTCTCACACACACACACACACACACACACATACACACACACACACACACATTGACACACACACACACACAAATCACTGCCAACAGCTGTGCCTCCCAGTGAGATATGACCTGCTACAGTGACACAGCACTAAACAGAACCCCAGGAAAAACATTTGAACAACACAAATAAACACAAAGAAACTGGAACACATATTAACCCACTTACTGTCTGTAATGTGACACACAAGCACACATCACACAACAATAATAAATACATGCAAGGACACGCTACATGCAAAGCAAGCATGATACAAACACACATGTATGCCCATAATAAACAAACACATAGTAATGAACACACCCACGCAAACAACAGCACAGAGGCTAATGTGGGACGACAGGTAGAAAGCAAAATGTGTATGTACAGGGAAAGGACAGAAGGTAATTTTAGATATGGAAATTTGGGCAGCCAGCAGAATGTGGTGTTCCTGTGTTTGTTCATGTGTGTGTAGCAGTCTTGTAATATCATATTCTAATATTATTGTAATTGTATAGATAAACCGTGGAGTAAAACAAGAAATTACATTTGCATTTAAGCACAGAACAGTCTCTAGGCTCCCCGTTTCCACTGACCTTTCCCCCTAACCCTAACTCTACCTACCTGGCACTGTGGGCTTGAGATGATGTGAAGAAGTGCTTGCTTCACTGGACTCATTACACTGGCCACATTTCTTGGGCTTATTTTCATGGACTTCACCTACAGGACTTAATCCACTGGACTTTTCCCAAAGGACTGTTTTTTGGACCCTTTTCTTGTCTCACTTGGGAAGTCTTATTGTGAATTTATCATATTAGTTTTGGATTTGTCCCATTGCTGTGTCACTGCATGTATTTGAACCAAATAGAAAAATACTTTCTGTTTAGCTTTTGTAATTTGCCTTTCCTCATGTCTCCTGATGCACCCCTGGTTCTCCACAAATGTGAGAAAGTGTTAATTCAATGCTAGTTAATGTCAGGCAACTGTGGATAGACACCCAATCATATTCAAACATACAGAATCTCTGTAGGGTAACAGAGCTGATTTAATCACTCTCTCACTGAGTTGATCAATAAGTGTCATTGTCTGGTAGTATTTTACAATAATTACACATAGCAGAATATCAACACGTATCAAAGCCTTACCACATCCAGAGACTATCACGTACACAGATTACCTACTTTTTCCAGAAGGGGTAGCCATGAAGTGACAAGGTGAAGGTTTTTCAGGCAAAGCCAGTCTCCATTTCGGGAACATTCTCTGAGTGTAGCTAAGGCCACATCAGCCTGTCCCTGACCCATAGAGATCTGGAAGGACAAGGAGAGTGAGAGAGGTAGGAGGGGGCGAGAAACAGAAGCAGTGGGATGGAAAATTTGATTCTACATTGTAATTTCTCAGAAGTTAGAGGCAGATCATCTGATTTAATATTTTAATTCATCTTGCTCCTTAGTGGGAGAAAATATCAAATATCAAATACTTGCGAAGGGAGATTCCCATTGTGATTTCTATCAATAGAGTTCCAACAAAGAGGCCAGTAACTCATCACTAATCTGAGTTATATGATATATACGATACTGATATGACTTACAGTAATGTTATATGCAGCACCCATATGAGTGGATTGCAGTGCGTATCTTTGGTGCACCACATATGGGTTCAATTGTATATAGTTGTTTGTAGTTACAATGGGAAAGGTAAAAAAAACATGTATTCTGTCTAAATATTATTGGATAAAAGACATACTAGTTAAATGGTCAAATAAGTGATAAGTCTAAATTTCTGAGATGATTGTTTGTAGATGTGCATACTTAAAAAGAAAAAATAGAGACTAGAAAAAGCATATATTTTGAAAACATAAACAACATAGACATAACTCTGTATTTCAGTGTTTCTTTTTTTGCCAAGAGGTCTTGTCATAGTGATTTAAAACTGAAGGATGAGCCAACATTGCCTTTGAAATATAACTCAAACTCTAATAGGAGAACCAAAAGCAATGATATGGCTCTTGTATGTGTTTTTAATAGTTTCTTAGAGTGGAGTTCTATGGTACAGGGGCAGTACTACCATATATCAGGCATTGACTACACAGACAATACTTACAATAAAAAAAAATCTTTGTGGGTTTTGGTCTCTTCAGGGGATTTGTTAAAAAAGAGAAAATAATGCCAGCATTGTTCTTGAATACCTGTATTAACCACATATCGGAAAAACAGCAGGTGTGTAGGAGCATCTTGCAAGGGCAGTTTTCTAAGACTTCTTGCTGTCTTGAAATGTATTACGACCAATGAACTCCACTGGCAGAACACTATCAAGAGCTTTGCCTCACAATTGTGTTTTCAATTCAACATTCAACAGGCAGTAGCTCTCTCATTTTCCCCATTTAGGTACACAATAGACTATTCTGTCGATCTGATCTTGGCATTCTGTTGAAAGAATCCCCTTGCACTTGCTAATCCGCTATGACTTCTCCTATCCTGTTCTCTACCTCATGATAATTGTCCCTGCCCACGGTTTCAGCTGCTAGTTCTGCAAGCTCCTGGGATGGGTCTGCCCCTGGAGAGATGATGATCAACACGGGCTCCCATTCCAATGTCTCAGTGTAAAGACGCCGTAGGTTCAGAGGAGGGGGGGAGAGCTCTTTCATACCTGCGGAGGAGAGGAGAGGGAAAAAGCAAGGGAAGAACAGATCTGTAAAGTTTGTTTGCAACATTTTATTTAAAGTTGATATGCAATTCAACGTCTAAGCGACTGGATATACAGAGTGGGTACACCAGGAGGGAACAAAGGGAATGCAAAAAAACAGAGCATGAAACAAGAAGTGGAGGTAAATGCTAGTAAGTAGTAACTAATGTGCCTTTGGTGGGGGTAGATGGGAAAGAAGGAGACAGGTGGGGTAGACAAATCAAGAGTAGTTAAAAGAGTAGGTAAAAAGTAGGTAAAAGATGGGGGTGATGTGGAAGGGGGGTTGATTTAAAGAAAGAAAAAAGAGAAGAGGCAGAGCAGAAGGGAAGCAATGATGGAGAAAGAGAAAGGTGGCATAAGGAGAATACACTGAGAGACAGAGCGAGAGAGATTAGAAGGCAGATGTGCTGTGCATACTGAGTGCTAGGTATGCAGCAGTATTCACTACACATAGCAGAAGAATACCTTGTCAGCCCCCTGGTGTTGAGAAGCCAGGCTCTTTGTGTATGTATCTAAGTGTGTGTGTGTGTGTGTGTGTGTGTGTGTGTGTGTGTGTGCGCGCATTTCCACAGTGGGCACTAGGCTCTAATCCTGGTGTAATTTATTGAATCGTGAATCAGATATGAGTTAATAATGACACACAAGCAGCGATACAGGCACACACGGTGTGGGTGGCTGTCAGAAATTCCGCTGTGACGTTATTCACACATGTATCATCAGATATCGCTTTCAGACACACACACACACACACACACACACACACACACACACACACACACACAGTGCTGTCTCTTCTGGTTGAG
Source organism: Micropterus dolomieu (assembly GCF_021292245.1). NCBI lineage: Eukaryota > Metazoa > Chordata > Actinopteri > Centrarchiformes > Centrarchidae > Micropterus > Micropterus dolomieu. The sequence continues at coordinate 19,254,517 of NC_060166.1, read as the reverse complement.
GCGACTGCTCCAGCCTGAACCTTCTTTTGGTGCTTGCTGCCAAATGCAATCTGCTGCACTGACGTACACGTACACACGCGCGCACAAGGTCTTGGTAGAGACCAGAGCATCTGAGCGACCTTTTGCTGCATCACCATGGCAACACTAAGAAAAACAGTCATCTGACCACATGGCTTGTGAAGTCTGACTGCAAAAAAAAGGGGGGCATTTACAGAACATGCGCGTGCACAAAAACTTACACAACTACCTTTTGATATGGGCAGATAATCAGTATTTGTGCTGCAGACCAGCATCCTCTGTCAGTGAATGGAAAAGTTCACCTTGGCTTTTATGACACACAATCAGGGCAAAGAGGAGTCTAGAAAAAAAGTGCCACAGCCTTCCTATGGTTCAAACACTGAGTGATTGGTGTAGGAAACACAGTATGTTAATCAGCAGACACTTAGTACATATAACACTTGACATATTAATATCTTTTCATATTTCTATTAAAATCATTAATTGATGGGATAGATTGGATGTTTAAACAAAGGCTTCTTGAAAGAGTCTTTATATTTTTGAGAAGTAGAGTGAGCAAGTCAGTGAGCGAGCACAATTGTGTGTGTTGTGTGTGTGTGTGTGTGTGTGTGTGTGTGTGTGTGTGTGTGTGCGCGTGTGTGTTCACCCAGGCATGCCTGTGTGCGTGAGCAGTGCCCAGGCCTGGACTGGAGGGATTGAGTGAGATTAGCTGTAAGAGGATTACAGACCATGCCTCATTAGCATACTGATTTACAGCCAAAAACACATACACACAAAATCTTCTTCTCCTCTCTCCTCTTCTCTTTTTTTTCATCAGTCTGTCTGTCTTACGCTCTCTCATTCAGACACACACACTGACCCACGTCATACACACACTACACCTTTGCCATTGGGTTCATTTGCCGTTCAAGGAGTGTCAGGACTATCTCTTCATCAGGATAGGATTAAGCGTGTGTTTTACTAGAGCTGCACACGGACAACCAAGCAGAGACAAAGCATGTGCTTTCTGGGAATTAGCTCAAATGGAAACACGACACATACCTTCAAAGAAAAAGAGAGCTAAGAGGGATGGACTATTAGACACGAACAAACTCAGCAGAACAGGTCGCCACAAATAACACACAGAAAAACGCCATAACACATTGTCTCACACACACACACACACACACACACGCACACATCATTCTCAGTGGTTATTGTTTCACTTTTCCCATATTTGAGAACGCCTCTTGCAGCCTCGTTGGCGCAGTAGGCAGCGCATCAGTCTCATAATCTGAAGGTCGTGAATTGGAGCCTTACAAAGGGCAGAGTTTTAAGAAAATTAATTATGTTGGAATGGAGAATGGAACTACACAGTCAAATGTACAATACAGATCTTCAAAGATGGAGTGATTGGCTCAGGGACACCCATAAACACAGATATGTAGAAGGGTGCACACACACACAAAAGCTGCAGTGTCACCCTCAATGAGCCAGTACTATTATTAGCACTGTGGAGCAGCTGCACAACAGCTGACGCTGAGTTTCAGTCAATAGAGCTTTTGCTATCAGTAGGAAGCAAGGCAGTCAGAGTACTGTAGCTCACCAAAGTCCTCTCTCCATCTCTGCCACCATCTTCTCCCTTCTCCCTTTTTTATGCAACTACTCCTATTCCACTGTGGCTCTTTTGCATGTCGTATTAATATTAATATTAACAAATGTGTGAAACTATTTGAGGGTTGAGAAAAATACAACACTAAAACAACAGCCAATCCTTTTCAAAAAACATGGGTGATTTTGTTGTAAGAAAACAACAAAGCTCCAGGGGCCTCATTACAGAAGAAGATCCTTACTACTGGTCCTATCTTAAGTTTCAAAGATAGGAAAAATCATATCTTTCTATCGCATAAGCAATTCCTAAACTCATGGCTGTGTCCTTTCCTATCTCAGACCTTATATCATTTCTCAAGAAATCCTAACTAGAACTATTTTGATTCTTCAATTGGCAGTCCCATCATGTCTGTTTCACTAATGTTGGAATATTGAGGGTCAAGAGAATCTGCGCTAACATTATGCCTCATTTAAACCCAGTTAAATAATAAGAGTAGAAGGCTGAATCCAGTTAATAAAACATTTTTTTCATGTTGATTTTTGTGGAATGCTATACTGCAGCGCTAGCTCTGCATTCACTTTGTTGTACGGTATATGGAAGCCCGTTTTGCCAGTTTGTATGTGTGTGTATGTGTTGCTGCTGTCTGTACATGTACTTGATAGACATGCCCTGATAGTAAAGTTATAGCTATGTGTGAAAAATAAATGGTCAAATGCAAGAATTAATTTGCTTGGCTACATTGTGTAACTTTGATTAGCAACTAGCTTGCTCAGAGCTTAGAGCTTTAGTAGCCTGCTGGATAGGCATGGTTTAAGAAGCTAATGTGCAATGCATCATGGTACATGTAGACACTATCCGCTGGGCTCCACGAGCAGGAGAACTCTGATATCTCTGTCAATATAGCACACACTGAGGAATTTATTGCTTCAACGGACCACATTTACCATCAACACTGACTGGACACCCACATAAAACACAGCTGACAGCTGCACACAGTTGATGACTTGGTTAATCACTACAACCTGGCCCTGTTACGTAGTCTGCACTCTGTTGCTCCCCCATCACTCGATTTGTCTCCTTCTCCTGCCCTGCTCTCTGGTTCACTGCTGAACTCCGCCTCATGAAGGCCACAGCGCGGAGGCTGGAGAAGTACTACAAAAAATCTGGCCTGACTGTCCACCAGGAAGCCTATAACGACCATGTTAAAAGCTACAAAAATGCTCTGTCCAGGGGAAAAACTAACTATAACTACACTCATTGGCAGCTTTTTTCCACTATTAACCGCCTACTCTGCCCACCTGATGCTCCTCAACCATCTGACGCTGCTGGCCTATGCTCCAGGTTCCTGGAATAACTCCTGAAAAAGGTAGAAACCATCCACCAGCAACTGCAGCTGTCCAGCTCCTCCCACCCAACCACACTACCGCTGCTCGACACAAACTCTTCAACTGTCTTCACACCGAAGGATTGCCTCTCCGCTTTCTCCCCACATAAAACAGCTCAAGTTCTTGAGCTAGTGTCAACAGCAAAGGCTACGACCAGCAAACAGGATCCAATGCCAACTGCCTTGGCCAAGGCATGTCTTCCAACTCTGGGTCCCATACTGGTCAACATCATCAACACCTCGCTGTCTTCTGTCTTCCAACAACACATCAAACACACTACTAAAACTGCCCTTTACCATCTTAAGAACATCTCCAGACTGCCCAGCAAGGCATGTCCAGAACTCTGCGGCTAGGATGCTCACCCACACAAAACTTGGACTGCACATCACTCCCATCCTGAAGAAGCTTCACTGGCTGCCAGTTAAGTCCCGGATCAAATATAAAATCCTCCTACTTACGTACAAATCTCTCCATGGACTTGCACCTCTGTACCTCCCAGATCTACTCCATCCCTACACTCATTCACGGTCCTCTGACAAGGACCTGCTCGCTGTCTCGAATTCCAGGCTCCGGACATTTGTTGACAGTGTCGGTGCACCATCACTCTGAAACAAGCTCCCTCTTGCCTAATTACCTTTAAAAAACAGCTTAAAACACACCTCTTCACTGAGGCCTATGGGCTTTAATCTCCCCTGGCCTCACACCTCTTACCCCCCCTCCCTTGTTTGTTAAGCCTCCTTGGGTTTGTGAAAGGTAATATATATACTGTAAATCCAATATATACTGTAAATCAAAGTTATTATAAAAGTTGCATAATTTTCACTTTTAGATCTTTAATATGTACCAGATGGTACCAGCTCTACCTGCCCTTTTTGGTTTTCCATTGGGCAAATCTGGTACCTGGTAGGTCAGGGGTATTCAATTAGAATTCAAGGTCCAGTTAGAGAAAATTTCCCGAAGCAAAGGACCGGAACATCATAATGACTAACTTGCGTTATCATTCAGTACCATAACGTATAGTTGTATCAACATATGTTTTTAGTCAACAACGGACTGTCAAATCAAATAATATTTCAGTCAGTTTTCACATCAAACTGGAGGGATAATAAATAATAACTACTCTAATAATAAATTCTAAATTTAAGTAAACTAAAATACAGTGCCTCATTTTTT
>NC_060166.1:19245296-19250330 GCF_021292245.1 Micropterus dolomieu | reverse complement strand
GACCTGCTCGCTGTCTCGAATTCCAGGCTCCGGACATTTGTTGACAGTGTCGGTGCACCATCACTCTGAAACAAGCTCCCTCTTGCCTAATTACCTTTAAAAAACAGCTTAAAACACACCTCTTCACTGAGGCCTATGGGCTTTAATCTCCCCTGGCCTCACACCTCTTACCCCCCCTCCCTTGTTTGTTAAGCCTCCTTGGGTTTGTGAAAGGTAATATATATACTGTAAATCCAATATATACTGTAAATCAAAGTTATTATAAAAGTTGCATAATTTTCACTTTTAGATCTTTAATATGTACCAGATGGTACCAGCTCTACCTGCCCTTTTTGGTTTTCCATTGGGCAAATCTGGTACCTGGTAGGTCAGGGGTATTCAATTAGAATTCAAGGTCCAGTTAGAGAAAATTTCCCGAAGCAAAGGTCCGGAACATCATAATGACTAACTTGCGTTATCATTCAGTAGTCAGTTTTCACATCAAACTGGAGGGATAATAAATAATAACTACTCTAATAATAAATTCTAAATTTAAGTAAACTAAAATACAGTGCCTCATTTTTTGAAAAAATTAAATAAAAAGTGTAGCTTGAAGTGATAAAGTGTAGTCTTAACCAATTTTATAATAAACACTCAACATATCATAACAAATGAACAGCTGTAATGCCTCCTCTTCTCTTTCATTCCCTCTTACAGAGCTAAGTTACCACTTTCCTACTTTCTCTTGTTCAGTGAGAAACGTGAGCTCTACTTTGTCCTGCCAGCGAGCATTGGAGTTCTATGAGATATTCTGGTTTTGAACTGCCCATGGGAGGAATGTACATGTAAAAATCTGTACATTCTTGATTAAAAGCCATATGAAATCTCAATTTGTGTGTGTTTCCAAAACGTCTCTGGTGAATCTCCCGGACTCGACTCGCAAGCATCGGAATGCACAGATTTGTTTGGCTGAGCAGCGTCACATGAGACAATTGGAGGACATGCGATTGGTCTGTGAGTTTCCTGGTCCGCTAAACCAGTACAGTAAATGCTAGAAAAGCTGCGCGGGTTAATATAGAAACGCTCCGTCACGAGGTAGTAAGTCTCAATAATAAATCGGCTGTAGGTCGGCGGTCCGGAGAGGACAGCTGCTGGGTCCGGATCCGGACCGCGGTCTGCCTATTAGTGACCTCTGCAGTATCACCTCTGTCAAGGTTCCAAGCGAGCTGAGATATTCCCAAAAGGTTATGTGAAAACACTGCAGAATACTGACTGGTCAGAGTGAATCATCACTATTTACTGCATCATCATTGTCCACGCCAGACGGGGTTTCCGGAACAACCTCGCCATTTTCAAATAGTTGAGCCAGAGATTGCGAGGTATACGGCCTTTCTTGGAGGGAGTTCTCTTTCAACATTCATTTCGGTATCTCACTATGGGACATGCCCCTCGCGCTGTCCCCCTGAAGCTATTTTACTACGCCAGTCCTGTCTGGCAGACAGTCGTGATGTCTGCTCCCCAGAGGAGGGACTTCCTTTTACTATAAGAGCTTGACGTAATGTTCTCTCCTCAGTCTAAAACCTTTTCTCGCTCCTAGAAGCTAACACTCGGACGGCAGGTGTAGCTAATGGGCTAGCATTGCAGTTCACAGAGTGAGCTAAACACTCGGTCGCCGAACGCTACCTTAAGCTACATAGCTTTCTGAGTTTAGTAGCTGGGCTGTCACCAAACAGTAGCTACTAGAGCTAACCACCATACTAGCTGCTTACCCGAGCATTCATTATGTTCCTGGCCCTTCCCTCACCAAGGACAAGCCGACTAGGACGTGCAAGTGTGGTAACAAGATTGCTGGGGCAGACACCCACTCTGTATGCTCAGCGTGTCTAGGGCTGCAACATGCCCATACCGCGCTGCCATCCCCGGCTGCTTGTGAGCACTATGTGCGCCTCTCCCTCAATACTTGCAGATGCAGGCTGTCGTGCCAAGCTAGCCTGTCGGAAGCGGACCCTATGATGGGGGTAGCCAACCCACCGCTTGAGGACCCCGACGAGCACACCATGCCCACAGGGCCCACCTGGGGCGAACAGCTCGACACTATTGCTCCACTAGCCAACCCCGACGAACATATCGCCAGCCTAGCAGCAATGCAAGATGAAGTCTGACTCAGGGACGAGTGCGTCAGCCAGCCTCCATCCCTCACAGAAGCCCACCATGACATCTGCGGGACCCACTCTGGACTTATTCAAGCACACACCAGTGCACAAGCACACAACAGTGCCCAAACACACACAAATGGCCCTCCCAATCAGTAATAAATGTTATTTTGGGCGCCATCCAGGCCAGGAGCCGAGGTCGCAGCCACATTTCTCCAAAAAAAACATAAAAACCTGACCTGCAGTGGGCACCATGAACGGCGCGGTGGCGCGGACCACTGCTCCCCTTCAGTCCGCGGCTGTGATGAGGCCAGCCATAGATCAGCTGGGGGATCAAGACCAACAGTTGCGTGCATGTGGGGCATCGGATTGGGTAATAAACAAGGGTTACAGGCTTCCGTTTGCGTCCACCCTGCCCCGATTCAACAGTGTAGTGCAATCACGGGCTCGGGGAGAGCGCTATGGTTTATAGACGACTCTCTCAGGCGCACACCCGACTGCTCACATCGCATCTGGCGGCCCTGCGTTTCACAATAAACATCACATTCATAGGCCTGTCTCTAGATTCAGTCACGTTCAAAGAATGCTTGTCGGTGGAAAGGGTGGAAGCTTTTCGGGCTTGTCTGGCCCTTTTCTGCAGAAGAACGCTGCTGAAGTTCACTGTGTGCCTCTACCTGCTGGGTCTGATGGCGTCAGCACTGGTCGCCATCCCTCTCGGTCGCTTAAACATGAGGCTGTTTCAGTGGTGGGTTGCGTCGCTCAAACTGAACCTGACGCGCCTCGGCCAACGCCGGGTTTTGGTTTCCATGGCTGAATGCGCTCTCCCCGGTGCGCGCTGTGTGCACATATGTAGATAGAACGGCTGGATTCAGGAAGTCGGAACAGCTGAAGGTGTCATGGGCCACCCCACACCTGGAAAAGCCCCTAACGAAGCAACGTTTATTACACTGGATTGTGGACGCTATTGCCTATAATAGCAAGGGATTGCGACCCCCGGTGGGTCTGCGCGCTCATTCCACTCGCGGCATGGCTACATCAAGGGTACTGTTTCAGGGTGTTTCTGTTGAAGAAATATGTGCGGCTGCCAGCTGGGCAACGCCTCACACCTTCACCAGATTTTATAGGCTAGTGAATTATCTCACCAGATCACCGTCCTTGCCTGGAGCGAGGAAGAGGTGTGCTTACAAAGACTGAGGAGAGAACATTACGTCAAGCTCTTATAGTAGGAGGAAGTCCCTCCTCTGGAGAGCAGATGTCATGTCTGTCTGCCAGTCAGGACTGGCATAATATAAAATAGCTTCTGGAGGACAGCGCGAGGGGCGTGTCCGATAGTGAGATACCACACTCATGTTCTCAGGTTAATTTCTTATCCTAAAGTTTTGGTTTCAAAATAACGACAGTTGACAGTTAATGCATTTCCGTAATCTGCGCTCTGTCACGGTACAATTTCCACCTCACATTTGCAACACTGATAACTCTTCAGGCCTCGTTGCCACAGTTGGCAATCTAAAAGTGGGTTTGAAACTTACTGGCCCAAAGACAATTTTTACTGGCCCGAAGACAATTTTTACTGTCCCTCCTTCCAAAAGTGTTTAATTGTTTATTAAATACATCGTCTATTTTCCCCTAAACAGGACCATAACATACTAAATGAACATCATGCTGTGTTGAAGAAGACTTGAAACTAGCGACTGAGACTATAAACTCATTTCAAAGTGTTTACTGAGGTAATAAATGAGCTCAGCAGTAGTAAGTAGCAACATTTTACTATTATTTCTAAAGGAACTCTCCCCCTGCTGGCCGTTAGAGAGAATGCAGCTTTAAGTTCCGTCTGCATGGTTTCACTTTGGACACAGAGGTTGCCGCATGATTGAGATTAGAGAAATAACATTTGACAACCTCTCGTCACGCAACTACAACTCTGGATTGGACATCGGGGCATGCCAAGAGCTGCAAAACAACTGCAGGATGTTGAGTTTCATTTTTTTTTTATGTTTTTGCACTGGCCCGATTGGACCAGTGAGTTGCTAGTTCAACTGTCCCGACAATATGTTTTACTGGCCCCGGGCCACCAGGCCACCGTTATTGTCGAGCCCTGGACAGGATGTTAAAATTAGGGTGTCGGTGGGTTTGCCTACACATTCACTTCAATCTGTGAAAATCCCACAGCTGATGCCGACAATCAAAGAAGTCCAGCATCGCTCTTAGATGTTCTCACGCTGTTCAGCGTAAATCTGTGACATCTTAGTGCGCACACATTCACCACTGACTGAAAAAACAACCACATGCACTGTACTATTATTTCTTATTCTTAGTCTTGCATTTCCTTCATGCTGCACTGGCCCCTCTTTAGTAATGGCTTTAGAGCAGTGTAATGGCACAAACCATCTAATGTTGATAATTGAGCATTTTGGTGGCCAGATACATTGTCGGAATTGACATTTCAAAAATAAAAAAACAAGTTACTCCACAGTTGCACCCTTGAATCACAATGCAAACTTTTTTAGGCCTCGTTGGTGCAGAAGGCAGTGCGTCAATCACCCTGAGTGTGAACACATTCATCACTTACTGAACTGTATTATAATTTCTTATTGTAAGTCTTACATTTCCTTCATCCTGCGCACCCCCTCTTTAGTAATGGCATTAGAGCAGTGTCGTGGCACAAACCATCTAATGTTGATTATAGCGTTTATGTGAGCATTTGGTGTGCAGATACATTGTTGTTATTGAGCAGCGCATCAGTCACGACCTTCAGTCACCACCAGCGTGACCGTGAACTGTAAACTCTTAAGCTAACAGGGAAGAGAAATTTCAAAATGTTTGGAAAAACGCAAAGTTTAAACGTGCTCAGTTCCATGTCAACTGAGCAATCGCATCCAACTACGAAGACTGTGTGATATAG
>NC_060166.1:19239192-19245196 GCF_021292245.1 Micropterus dolomieu | reverse complement strand
AACTTTAAATAAACAAAGACTGCAGTCTCCAAAGACCCAATGCATTAACTGCTATCTGTTGTTGATATTAGTGCTGAAAAGAATCTAAATAAGTTACTGTTATTTTCAGCAAGATTAAGGACACTCCTTCATTTAATGTGTAACCAATGCTTGTTCACAATACTTTGTCACACAATTCCTTTAGAAATGATGATAAAGAAATGTCGTACTATACTCTATTAATTATCCAGCTTGAATTTAAGGTTAAATTCCCCATTTCCTAAGGAAAGATTGTTTTGGGTTAATCTAAGCTTTCCTCATGTAACCTGAGCTCCCCCAAGTGGACGAAATAAGTATTACACACCATCGTCGGAAATGCCGTTAATGTATAAATGTCACCCACTTATCCTGAACAATAATGTGACAATTGTTTCCTGTTACCAAATGCTTAACTTAGAATGGTACAACTGTTTGACCACTGAGGTTTGATGGTGGAAAATATTTGATTATAATACGCGCAAATAAGACTCTCTTTTCTTTTAGACATTAAAGTTTAGAAAGGCAGTCCCTCGGGAAACCTGAAACGCCCCCTGGGGGAACCACGCCCCAGACAACAAAAGAGCAACACACGACGTCGTTCTCTCTCGCTCTCTGCTCTGCTCTTCCCCTAGTGCCCTGGTCTTCCGCTCTGCTCTCTGGACGCTTCGGCACGCGTCCGGCGTGCCTCTCCAGGCAACGCCCTAAGAGTTCGACCAGCGTAACAGGCCTTTTTTTTCACTTGAAGCTACACACGCGAAGTGCCGCGACATCGATCTGCCCATCAGTTTGTTTTATTTTCTTTCTTTCTTTTGTTTTGTTAAAGTTATCAGTCCATTAAGTTACAATGGACTAATTCAGGAACGACCAATTCCCTTTTAAGCTTGTTCATCGAGCCAACTTCACTGAGGTCAGACCAAGCCACATGGTCTCGCCAGCGGCAACGAAGGAAACCTGAAAACAGCCGAATTGCCAGACACGGAGAACCCCAGAGAATCCCTAGCAAAAAGCCAGGATCCGGCAGCTAGCATGGGACCCTTGCAATAGGCCAAATCACATTCAAACTCAGATTAACTAGAAGTCATTACACACCTGCCATCATTTAAAGTGACTCTGATTAATCACAAATAAAGTTCAGCTGTTCTAGTAGGATTTTCCTGATATTTTCTTGGTTGCATCTCCGAGCAAAAGTCATGGTCCACAGAGAGCATTCAAAGCATCAGAGAGATCTCATTGTTGAAAGACATAAGTCAGGAGACAGGTACAAAAGAATTTCCAAAGCATCAGATAAACCATGGAACACAGTGAAGACAGCCATCATCAAGTGGAGAAAATATGGCACAACTGTGACTTTACCAAGAACTCCCCCTCAAAGATTTCAATTTGTTTTTCAATTGAATTGTTCAAATTATAGGTCACATTAAGGTGGAAAAAGTTCTGACATGATTTATCTGTCTCATTATTTTACATCATAAGAACCTGGCATTTTAACAGGGGTGTGTAGACTTTTTCTAGCCACTGTAACCACTCAATCAGCGTCCACACCTACACCTAGAGACTGACACATATTGTCTTTTTTCTCTCTTTTCCAATGAATATGATGGATTTCAGTCTCCAGCTCACATTATGCTCAGTGTTTCCGTAGTTTTATTCATTTCCCTCCCAGCAGTTGTAGTGCTCAGCTCAATGTGTTTTGATCTTACAACCAGTGTGCAAGGTAGATCTATTTATCCTTTTACACATTAACGCAGGGTTGTATAACAAGATTACGTTGTAGTTCCCTTCATGCTTGTCAGAAAAAAAAGTTATATACAAACATTATTTACATGAGATGGGTGAATGAATAATGAGTCATAGAAAAAAAGCTATTGTACATGGTGGAGTACTGAGGATGAATTTAGGAGTCTCACGGCCTGAGGGAAGAAACTGGTCTTAAGTCTGATGTTACAACAGCAGATACTTCTGTATTTCTTGGCAGAAAACAGCAGCGTGAACAACCTGTGGCTGGGGTGGGGGGGGGGTAGGCTCTGCGCAGGCACCTCTCCTCACCGATTTAACTGAAATGGGTACCAGTGACCTTCTGAGAGGTTTTAATCATCTGCTGTACCATGTCAGCTTCTCTGTTGACGCTGATTCACACCTAACGTGAACCTAAAACTATTCACGTGCCCCACCTCAGCTTCACTGATGTAGACAGAAGTGTGTCTTTGCCTCCTTTATCTTAAAATCAACGATCAGCTCCTCGGTTGACCAGTTGCCCTGATTCTGTCTGTCTGCTTTGTGTTTTTACCTTCTAGTTCATTGTTTTGAGGGGTTTAGTTTGATATCTGTGCCTCTTTTGTTGTTGTTGTTATTGTTTTTGTGGTCTATATGTTCGGGTGTTTTTGATCCTGTTTTCTATCTGTTCCCCTGTCTGGTTTTGTATTGGTCTATTTTTGGTGTGGTTGTGAAGTTGTCTGTCTGCCTGATTGTTGTCACCTGCATGTGTTTGTTTGTGTGTGTGTCTGCCTGATTGCCCCATGGTTTCACCTGTTCTGCTCCCAGCCTGCTCGTTTGCCTGCGTTGAATTGTTTGGCATTTCAGTTCAGTCCTTGTTGGTCCGTTGTTTGTCTTCCTGTCGTGTGTGTCTGCCAGATTACCTGTCTGTTTTTGTTCCCCATTTGCCTTTGGAAATATTACCTGCTGGAATATTTGGACTTGGTATGTTTTGTTAATTTTTGGATTATGCAGAGTTTTGCGGATTCCTTATTTTAGTTTGGACTATCCTTTGTTGAGAACTACCACAGTAAATGTGAACATTTGGCGTTGTTAATACATTAGTAAAGTCACCTTCTGCGTTAGTAGTGCCCTGCATTTGGGTCCTAAAACCAGTAAACTGCCTGAGCACATGGCAAATTCATGGCAATAGGTTGTTCTCTGTCGAACCACTCTGCAAGACTGTTGATTTCCTCCTGATATGAAGTCTCACCATTGATTGAAATCTGTTTCATGGGGGAGATGGTGTTGAAAAAGCTCAAATCAACAAAGGGTATTGGTATTTTCAAGTTATGTGAAAACTGATTGGAGGGCAGTGAAGATGGCATCCTCTGTGGATTTGTTGGTTCTGAAAGCAAACAGGTGAGGGTCCAGACTGACTGGGATGTTGTTCTTTATGTGCTGGAGAAGCAGTTTTTCAAAGCACTTTATTAGAAAGGGGGTGAGTGCCACAGGGTGGTAGTCGTTTAGAATAGACATTGCAGACTTTTTCTGGGACACGGACGATGGTGGCTGTCTTTAAGCAGGTGGGAACCCTCTCCTGTGATAGCGATATGTTAAAATTGCCAGTAATAACATCAACTAGCTGACTGGCACATGTTTTATTAAATGGCCAGGGATGTTATCAGGCCCAGAAGCTTCACTCATGTTCACTCAGGAGGATTCTTTTCACATCTGCTGTGGATACTGACAGTGTGCGCTCCTCTAAAGGTGGAGCACACTTGGGCAGCTGACTCTTTGTTTAGGAGATCAAAGTGAGCACCAAATGTGTTTAGCTCATATGGTAACAGGGTGATGGCGCTCCTGCTTTTTTTGTAGTCTGTAATGTTTTGACTGCCTTACACATACAGTATCTTGGTCTTGTTGGCGTTGAGATCTTTCTCCAGTGTCTGCAGTCTCCGCTTTGTCTCCAGATGTACTGTATAACCCTTTAGATCGATGTGGTTCTCCTGAGTGGTGGTTTGTGCACTCTGCCCTGTGCTCCTGTGCGCTGTTGCCTCATCAGTCCACATTAACTGTTTTTACTGATGATTTGATTTTGGTTTTGTTGCAATAAAGGTTTAAGACTAACTTAAAGTGAAAATGAAGATGTTAATTCTATTCTGTGGCAGGCATCTGGGCACATGCAAACCAGAATTCAGTTTGCAAGAGACAAGACAAACAAAAATAAACAAATTTTAAAAAGACAGACAACAGGGTCCAAAGTATGTCTGCATATTCCACATCTTCTCTCTGCCTATCATCTAATATTACATTCTGTACGTTTAACAGCTATAGCACCAGCTTCCCTTCAGGCTACATTTAGACCAGAGCTCTTCACTACCATGCCCTCTTCCTGACCCTCTCCATGGTTCATCTCTTGATCTGATGTTTGGGTGATTTACACCAAGCTGCCAAGTTCAACTCCATCTAGTAAAGTGACAGTGGACACAGTTTAACGGAGAGAGCCGAGCAATATGATATGAGTGATCCAACAAAGAATGGCACGTCCCATTTTTCTGTGTGTATGTCTGTATGTTTTTTTTTTTAGTCTGTGCATATTCAGTGTGTGCCAGACAGAAATGAAGCAAACAGAGTGCAATGAGGATAAAGGTCTGAACTGCTGCCATACTGACACACTGACAGGACCCTCAGTAGACAGTACAATCTGGAACATGTCATGCTTCAGCACATCACAGCAACTCAAACTACTGCATGTATGGAGAGAGAGAGAGAGACACACACAGTTAACCTCCTGAATGCCTAGATATGCTACCCCACCAATATGCATATATGAAGAACTAACATACCCAGTGTTTGCACATATACATCAGTGTTTCCCACATATAAGGTGCTTTCACACTGCCTTATTTTACGTTTTTAGTACACCAATATGCCGTCTCGCTGCGCTTTAAGAAAGGTAAGGAACTGGAAAGGGGGGGTCAGATTTGATCCGCCTCTGAGCCAGGAATGTTGGTAATAACAAAGCCGAAACAATGTCTGTGTGATAAGCCACAGCTGGCATGCCGGAACAAGTGTGGTGTTTCATCGCTGTTGTGTTACAAGTCATGGTCTAACCCGGAAAGCCGGATGACTATGTGAAAGCAAACACAGTAGGCTTATTATGCCGCAGTCCTTTGGTTCAGTATGAATTAATGAATGCAGCCTACTGGGGGACAGTTTTTCAGCGTTTATTACGAGATCTCTGTATGAACGTGGCTATAGACTTGGGCAGGTAGATTAACTGCGGGTGGGGAAAGTAATTGATTCCTAGATGCATCGTGATGCGGACTTGGACGATTCTAAATCGATTCACAAATGTCAATAATCTATTATCTAAAGTTTAATTGATAAAGTAATGTTGACGGACCGAAAAAGGAAGAACCTGGAAATGCAGCATCGGACTGTCAGTGGTGTGCACATAATGTCATTCAGTACCAGGTTGGTTTTTATCGTTCAATAGGCTACGTCATTAACAAGCCTCCTCCACATGTGGTACACCTGCTGCTGTGAAAACAGAATCGCAGGTGGAAAAATTCAAAAGTGTTCTGTGTCAGACACATACAGGGAGAGAGAAAGAGAAAGTGGCGGGGCAAGCCAGTGTGGTTGCAATAATAGACCAGGGACCTCATGTATAAAAGACTGCGCAGCTTTCATACTGAAAGATGGCATACTCCCAGAATTTGAAAAGTACTCGCGCACAGAAATATCCACATGTATAAATCAGGCGTAGGTCAGGTCCTGCGCACCTTTCCTTTATACATCCCAATCAACGTTAAATTGAGCGCACATGCATGAGCCACATACCCCGCCTTGGCTCCTCTCATAAATTGCTATGCAAATGAACAGAAATACACAAGAGTCACCCTCTAAGGTCCAAATAGCAACAGCCAATCCTGTTGCAAAACACATGAAAAAGAGAAACTTCACTAAGTGCAAGATTAAGGTGCTAATTACTGAAGTGGAGGAGAGAAGAATTTCATTTGATGGTTTGAATTCTTTGATCAGCATCAAACGCAAAAAAAAGACTTTAGGTAGAAAGGTAAACATTATATATTGTTGATCACATTAGACACACGCCTGTCGGCTCCTCCTGCAGATAGCCGACTGCCAGAAACAGTGGTTACAGACTACTCGGGTCCCGCAGTATCACTGATAAGATGCAACAAACAAAGTTGAAAAGAAAATTACAGTAAGTGTATGCGGCTGCTTCTGAGAACGTACTGCAGTATGTACTGGAGGCGGACACGCTGAC
>NC_060166.1:19224665-19239172 GCF_021292245.1 Micropterus dolomieu | reverse complement strand
TACATTACTGAGAAATAAAATGAACTTTTTTGATTTTTGGAAAATGGCTGCAATGAAACAAAGAGTGAAAAATTTAAAGGGGTCTGAATACTTTCCGTACCCACTGTATATTGTTGATCACATTAGACACACGCCTGTCGGCTCCTCCTGCAGATAGCCGACTGCCAGAAACAGTGGTTACAGACTACTCGGGTCCCGCAGTATCACTGACAAGATGCAACAAACAAAGTTGAAAAGAAAATTACAGTAAGTGTATGCGGCTGCTTCTGAGAACGTACTGCAGTATGTACTGGAGGCGGACACGCTGACGAGGAGGCTAAACCCCACGGGCACTGGCGTCAGTCGCCAGTGCGTCTGTTAAGGTGTCAGGGAGTGAGATTTTACTCACTGCACAGTCTCGCTGGCTTCTGTCACACGGGCTTATACAATACAAGACCAAAGCAAGGCAGGTCTGAAATTTGGAAAACTTCTGAGTTGTTACTGACAAAGTGAATGCAAAGATTTATGTCAGTTATTCAGAACACTGAGCATAGCCCAAACATTTGTGTCCTTTTTACTCTGCATGTCATAATGTTTGCAGGTGTGGGCGGGAGTGGTTACAAATGTTGCGGGAGTGGGCAGTAATGGTCACAAAGTCAGCGGGAGCGGGATCAAGAAAACTTTAGGTTACAGAGGTAACCCCGGTTCTCTGATAACATGTGTGAGGTATCTCACTATGGGGTACGCCCCTCTGCGTAGTCCTCAGAACCCCAATACCAATGCGCCAGCCCCGCCGGCTGGCAGTCATGTCGACTGCATCAGGAGGAGGGGCGTCCTCTCCCTATAAAAGGGATGATGCAGCATCATAACTCATTCAAAATAAGCACACCTCTTCCTCGGTACATGCAAGGAGGGTAGTGCGGTGAGAGTGCCCTTCATAAAATGGGTGATTAGGGGATGTTGCCCCACAGCCTTACCAACAAAACCTACATGGCATGCTGCAATAGCAGCCAAGTATACCTTAACTGTAGAAAGGGCTTTGCCCTAGTCCAGGAAGTCCTGTAGAAAACTGAGAATCACTGGCACAGAGCACTGGAAAGGCACTTCCTGTGACTTTGAACACCAGTCCTCAAACACATGCCATTTGGCACCATATAGTGACCTGGTAGAAGAAGCCCTAGCATTCTGAATGGTTGCGATGACATTCTGTGGAAGTCCAACCGCATCCAGGTTCAACCTTTCACGGGCCAGGCCCAGAGTGCCAACCACTCTGGGTGAGGATGAAATATCTCCCCACTTGCCTGTGAAAGCAGGTCCCTGCATAAAGGGAGAGGCCAGGGTTGGCTGTACAGGAGCTGGATGATGTCCGGCCAAGGAGGGGCTATCAGGATGAGTGATAATCCCTGCTCCCGCATTCTGGCCAATGTGGACGGGATCAGGGCCAGAGGCGGAAATGCATAGAGCAGAACCCGCGGCCACTCGTGTGCCAGCGCATCTATCCCCATTGGTGCATCCCAATTCCTCAGGGAGAAGAACATGGGACACAGAATGTTATCCCTCGAGGCATACAAATCTACGCTGGGGCCACGTTCGCGAGCCCAAATCTGAGCGGCCACCTCTGCATGGAGTTCCCATTCGCCATAGAGAGGTTTGCCTCTGGAAAGCAGGTCTGCTCCACAGTTCAGAACCCCTGGGACATGTGTGGGTTTCAGTGACAGGAGATGTACACTGCTCCACAAAATCAGTCTGTGACCCAGTGTGTGCAACCGTGGGGACCGCAGACCCCCTGTCTGTTGATGTAAGCTACCATGGTCGTGTTGTCTGATCTCACGAGCACATGCTGACCCTTTCTTTATAAAAGGAAGGAAATGTCTCAGGGCCAGGGAAACCGCTAGGAGCTCGAGGGAGTTTATGTGGGTGAAATGAAGGTGGGGAGCCCACACTCCTTCCTGGCCATGACGGGTCCCATTGGAACCCCCTGTGTCAGAAATCTGGGGAGTTTCCACGGACAAAGTGCCACCATACTGTCTACAGAGACCCTCGCACAACTGTGCCCGTGGTGCAAGTCTTTCTTCTTCTCCTCACTGCTTTTGCATGTTAGCAACAGCAGTGCCAAACAGCCCGTTCAGGTCCATGCCCTCATCCAGGATGTCACGCTTTTGCTTGTCAGACAGGTCAGACAAGCAAAAGCGTTAAGCCAACGAGCTTAGTCTTGGGCAATCATGGTGGACATACCCCTCCTCGCTGACTGGACAGCGCACTTGGTGATATAGAGGCAGTGGTCAGTAATAACACAGATTTCCTCCCACAACTCAGATGCTGGTAAAGCAGTTATCTGTTCCTGCAGTCCAGCCTGATATGCCAGGAGAAGAAAGGAGGGCATTCAGAGCCCTAACCGATGTGGCGACCGATTTATAGGCTCTATCAGTCATGGAGGACTGTAAGCAATCAGCCTTGGTGGGCAGGGTGGGGCCAGAGGAAAACATGGTCAATCTCTGAGTGGGGTGTAGGTGAGAGGCCACTAGGGGTTCAACTGGAGGCATGTGGTAAATGCCTTTTTCCTTCATATCCACACACTCAAAGGTCGACCCCCCCTGGACAGGGTTAGCAGCAGAAAAGAGATTCTCCCAAAAGCGCATAGTCTCCCCTCCAGGCACTCAGGGAATAAGGGTAAAAACTGCCTAGCTACCCGCTTGGCTTTTGGCAGCCTCTTCCCTTCATAGCGGGATACAGAAGTCTCCGCCTGCACCTTGGGCCAAGGGATATCCAGATTCTCAGCCACCCTCCTGCACACTTCATGCAGGTCCATGCCTCTGGCGAGCATGGGGGGCACCCCAGCTCACCTCACTCCCTGCGGCCAACGCAGTTGAGCAAACTGCGCCGGTGCAAAGGAGGGACCCTCATCATCCTCCCTCTCTGAGAAGAGAATGTCGACAGAGGTACAAGTTGCCAGACTCCTAGAGAATCGAAATGATCAGCTTCGAGAGCGCCACGGTAAGCGACTTATAGTCGAAGCAGAAATTAGCAACCCGGCTGCTAGGGTGGAGGCTAGCTGGTTGCTAACTAATGTGACAGCAGGCTTAGCTAACACTAGTGAGGTGGCTAGCTGGGCTAAGGTGCTTGGTGTTACTTTTTGGCAAAGTCTTACAAAGTAGCTACGGTTAACTGTATGGAGGCAGCAACAGCAGCGTAAAAGACCTGTCTGACTGAAAATCCGGGAATTCTATGGCGAAGTAATCGAGATTCCGTACATGACACAGAGAACAATTAGTGCCCGGCGATCGAGTGGTTAGGTCAGTCTGTGGACTGTTAAGCCAATGTTCCTGTTAGCAGTCGCGTTGAGAGATTTAGCTTTCTGAGTGAAAAGCGAGAAGAGGTTTTTGAATGAGCTTATGACGCTGCATCGACCCTTTAATAGGGAGATGACGTCCCTCCTCCTGATGCAGTCATCACGACTGCCAGCCGGTGGGGCTGGCGTATTGGTAGTAGGGTTCTGAGGACTACGTATAGTGAGATACCGAGCGAATGTTTGAAAGAGAACAGTCCCGCACAGGTCTCTACTTCACACCTTGCCAAAATGATGGCTTCAGTGAGAGGTATCCCCCACCCTGGGAGATCATTTGAAGATAGAGGTATGACAGGTGAACACATTTTTTAATGTCGGTTATGATATGTTTGGCCTGCATCATGAAAACTGATGATGCGGATGGAAAATAGTGATTGTGTGAGAGCTGTCACTGGCTTTATTTCCAGACATTTTTAATTTACCGTCCACATGTGCAGGTGGTGAAGATGTGCCGTGTGAGTCAAGGTGAGTTTGTGCGCCACCACGGCGTTTCAGTGCGCTCTGTGCGGCTGACAGCACTAAATATGCAACGCTTTCTTCTGGAATTCAATGCTATTTGATGTTTTCTCAAATTTTTACGATGATGATAATTCCATCAGTTAGCCGAGTTAAAGTCTGAAAAGGACTCAGAAGCTAAATTCACTTCTGAGATTGGGGAAAGGCGAGCTTGCATCCTGCTACCTGACATTATCCTGGCTTTAGGCTGGCAGGTCCACAACTGACCGTGAGTGTCCGTGGCATACTCTCCAGCCCTCTCCTCTGCGCTCCGGGGAGTTGGCACTTAGCTTATTTTATTTGTTTTCAATTGAAAGGTGCAGTATGGAATAGTTATGGCTCACTAGCGCGAGCACAAATAACACTGCTGGAATGTGATAACGTGATATGAAGCTAAATGAAATATGTGAGAGGCATCCTTATCTATTCCTCTTACATTCAATTTTATTTTGCCAATAAACCACTTCACTACGTCATTGACATATGCACAGTAACTGGAGTGGAAACACTATTTTGAAACATTTTGTGAGTTTTGACACTTTGGAGTTACCTCAAAGAGCCAGGAAAAAAATTTGCGGAGGGTCCGCACATTCTCACGGCAGCTCAAGAGTTTGCGCCTCAGCCTGCACAGTCTTACGTCACATTCATTTTTATATATCCCACGTGTGCGTGAAAACCAGCGTACATAACCTTTCTGTGCGTTGGCAGCGTTTATACATGAGGCCCCAGTTGTGTGTGCATGTGTGTGAGTGTGGGAGAGAGAGCTGAAGGGAGAAGCAAGGCAAGCAGATTTAAGCAGTGAGTAAACACTAAAATAAGGTGGAGAATGAAGTAGATTTAAAATGGTGAAATAAGAAATAAGCAATTACAAACCGATAGAATATACAGTATCTGATTATGTCCACCTTGCAATTTTTAATCTTTGTCTTTTTTCTAAAACTTAAATTAATTGACAAAGTGTCAAATATTATGCTAATATATATTTGACACAAATGAGACCAACCTAGCCAAAACTGATAGGCACCCAGATATCTGCCTTTTCAGTAAACACACCCCTATTGAGTCACAGATTTTTCATTTAAATATACTATCCTTTCAATTAAGAGAATACTTTTAAACTTCTAATAAAATTACACAGGCATATCCAGGCAGTAGAGTCAACCATTGACTTCATTGTAAGTTCAAATGAAAATATTTTTGTCCAGGACATTCATTTGAAGAAAATGAAAGTTCAAAATATAACACATCTCATTATAGCTTTAATAACATAAACTTAACAAGTTTACACCCATAAAAATATCTTTGCTCATGAGAGGTTCTACAATCTATATTTGTTGGAGTAATCCTGATTCTCTATCACTGCTTTGATGTGTCTAGCCATGCTCAATCAATACCTTATTAAGCTGAATCAGTTTGGGTTTGTGGAATTTAGTACAAATACAGAAAAGTCTGAGTGTCTACCACTGCCATAAAAATACAGATATTCCAAAAATATGGGTGGTTTGTTTATTTTTTTCCCAAAGATGTTTATATCAGGATTCTTTCTAATCTTGATTCCCTGCTTTCCTCAAATTCTCCTCGTCCTCCTATTATGCTTTCCTCATTTGTTGCCCTCTCTCACTCATCATCCACCTTTATCTTTTCATTAGACCCCATTTTCCACCTCTCTCCCTGAAGTTATCTCCTTCGTAGTACAGATGGGGGTGTTGACAGGAGCACTGATAATGTAGTCCAATGTTTCCTCTCTGCTTAAAAACAGGGGCTGCTGCTGTCTATACGTATGTGCGTGTGTATCTTTGAGAGCAAGCGTTGGGTTGATTGCCTATTGACGTGATCAGCATTTCATAGTCACCCTGGCTCTGCCTGAAATTTCCATTACCATACAGGCAACAGGCAATACACGCACACACGCATGCACGCACGCACACGCACGCACATACACACGCGCGCGCAACAGAGAAATCACATTTACCATTTACTGACTGATCAATGCAATGATTGCTCTGTTGGTCAATATTTGACACTTCATTACTTTGTTAGTTGCAGAGTTTTAATTGTGTAAGCACATAAATGTATGTTTATCTGATCGTGCAATGGGTCTAAACGATCAATAAGAATACTGTAGGGATCTAGATGACTAAATCACAAAGATTTCAGAGTATCTGCTGGAGACAAACCAACTTTGTTACTAGTAAAAACTTCCCTTTTAGCCTGTCATCTTAAACCTTGCATTATGCAATATGCAGTGACTGGAAGGCCAGATACAACAAACTGTGACAGTAGTGAGATAGAGGATTGGAGAAAAGCAGGAATAGGCACGTGAAGAATCCAACACGGCATGATAATACCATAACTTTTCTAATAAGAACACATCTTAATATTTGTTGTATTTCAGTTTAGGCTATGCCAAATTGCCTGTTGAGATTAATTAGGTCTATTACTACTTATGTATAAGGTACACTAAATATAAATATACTTATGTATTAAGTAGTGTGGCAAAGGAATTTCCCTGTAGCTGTGAGTTTGGCTCATGATGAGTGTTTATGGTTGATGGTTGTTTTCAGAGCCCATCATTTGAATCGACTTAAAAACAAACAACAAGGCAGATATAAAACGGTAGTGATCTTTTTCAAAGAAAAAATTTATTTCAAAAGAGACTGATCCTGTTTTGCAATGCAAACCCATTTGATGGTTTACGACAACCAAAATGCCACTTGTTGTCACTATCCACTTATGCCCTAGTGTGTGTCTTACCTTGAAAAGGGACCGGCAGATGTACTCATACACCATATTCTTTAAACAGGCCTCTAAAGCAGCAATCCTGGCTTCGGTATTATCTGCTTCCTAAAATGCAAAGACACATGCACGCAATGAGAGAGGGAAAAGAACAAAAAGAGAAGGAGTAGTTAAACTGATGAGATGAGGCATGAGAGATATGCTGTCACAAAAGATATTTAAAGTTTTTTTTTTCCTCTCTGTGTTGTGTGCTTTTGATTCTAGCTAACTATGCACTACGTGAGTGACCTTTTTATTAGAAAGTGAAAGCATTGTCTTTCTGTCACATCAGGGTAACCTGAATGTCTCAGGGTCATTCAACAGCCACAGACACACATTTAACCTGGATATTTTTTCTTCACTTTCATTCTTTTGTTTTGGTGGAAGGCGAGTGAAAAGCGAGAAGAGGTTTTTGAATGAGCTTATGATGCTGCATCATCCCTTTTATAGGGAGTGGACTCCCACCGCCAGCCGCACCCCTCGCCCCGCAAGTCGACCTGTCGGCCTTCGTATGTGGGAGTTCCAAGGCCAAACGCAATTCCCTTGCATATAGCGCCCCCTAGAGGTAGAAGTGTGCAATTTTTTGTGCCTGAGGTACTCTTGACGGTGTGTACCTACCCTATAGCCGCGTTTCGACCAAAAGTACCTGGGAATTTCTAGTCCCCAGATCTCTTTTCAAGGAACTAAAAGGTTCTTTCAGCCCACTGTTGTATAAGTCATCTGGTTAATTTGCCTAATCTTTGCAGGTCTTTAGACCACTGTGGAAACGCACACGTCATACAAAGCGATGCACAGGCATCATTATTTGTAACCACTATCCATGAGCAAAATTTATAAAGGAACATCAGACTTGATTGGAAGACAATGAAAAACTATAGGCTATGCTTGACCATTAAAGCAGCTTTTTTGTATGGGAGTATAATGGAGAGACACAAGATAAAGTTTCTTACACATTTAATAACCAACTAGATAGGGTTCAACCTCCAGAAGATTTTGAGCATTAAACAGTTTTTCCTGCATTCTAGTAAGATTTTCTGCCACCACCTATAATCAGTGCTTGAAGTGGAAAATATAGCTACTGGTACTTTACGGCTGGGCAATACGGCCAAAAATGTTATTACGATAAATGTCAAATCATTATTTCTTTCAGGGTTAAAGGCTGATTTTTGCTCTTGAGTGAAAGTTGAAGAAAGCAGATGGTTAATTGTGGTTTTAAACTATTTTTTATGGTCAGAACAAACACTTGATGCCAAACAGTGGATCACTGTACAAATCTAGTAAAGCAACAATTATGATTATGAAGTAAAATCTTAACAAACCTCAACAAAATAAATATCTTAATAGAACAATTAAGTGCTGATTTGTCCGTGATTTAAATGAATTAAATCAAACATTTATTAAACAACTTTTATATTGTTACTGAGGACAATTTTATCGCGATAATTATCATTATCATTGTTTTATTGCCCAACCCTACTGGTACTCCCCATTCACATGTGTACCGGCTGGTACTATGGCTAAATTGTAATATCAGATAATAGTATACTATAAAAGTTTACCACTAGTATAATATTAATTCCAGTTGGACAGCAGTTTCATTTCTGTGGGTTTTCATTTATTAAATCCTTGTGTAATAAAAATGATCTACATGGTGCTTAGTCTCTAATGTTAATGCTGAGTACTAACTTGTCAATAATCATTAATGCAGAACAAGTTCAACGTTTTAAAACTTTGCTGTAGCGCATCAAACTTTTTTAATATCCCGCCCCATCCAGGCTGTGATTAATTGTTTCACGAAAAGTTAATGTGACAGCTACTTCATGCTCACATCTGCATGAATGGCACCGGAGCTTCTACCTGCTCTGTCTCCATCGACAGAGATTAGCAGACAGGTGAGAATGGGAACAGATGAGCGCCACATAGAGCCCACCGGTACGCAAGTAAAGTCCCGGGACGCCAAAGAGTAAAATGTAGAAATAACTTACTGGTATCAGTCGCCTACTTCGAGCACTGCCTATTATCAAAATTTACAGCACTTATCTGTGAAGCCGTAGTCCACCAGCTGCAGATCAGCTGCAGCACTCGTCTGTGTCTGCCTGGGCGTCGGAGGAACGGGATTTTTAAGGAGCTTTATTACTTGCTGTAATCAGCTGTTCCGCTTGTTTTGGAGAAGAGGAGACCAACTTTGGCTCTGTGTAAAAACTTTCTGACTGATGAAAACTTAAAACAATATCTTCGGACCCAGTATTTAGCGTAGGCTACCTCCATCAGCTGTTTGCTGTAAACACACCGCTGCACGCCGGCTGCCATTTCCGAGCAATACGTTTAATGCCGACGTACGATCTCAGGCGGACATCGGTGAGACTTGTGTGGATAACAAACTAGATAAAACCATCAAGTTCTTAAAATAACTCCAGCACAGAGAAAGCAACACAAAAATAAAATGCGAAAGTTTGGAAGGTTATTACGTTTCCAGCCGACAAGAGCTGAAAATCAGCTGGCCAGACTCACGTCTTTGTCTGCCTGGTCGTCAAGGGAACATGATTTTAACAAGCTTTATTACCTGCTGTAATCAGCTGTTCGCTGTAAACACACCACTGCACGCTGGTTGCTATTTCGGAGCAATACATTTAATACCGACGTACGATCTCAGGTGGACATCGGTGAGACTTGTGTGCTATTTGTGATTTATTCGTTTGCAAACAAGGTGGAAAAGAGAGGAGCAGTCGTAGAAAAAAACACACGACATTCTCCAGTTAAAGGCAGTAGCCTCTACTCACCCATTCAGAATTTCACTGCAAGGCAAGCCCCATCCCCCCAAAGTTCAGTACTTTCGGAAAGTACTACCCCCCGAGCAGGGACTTTTTGGGGGGTAAAACAAAGACCCTAGAACTATATTTAGACCCTGGTCCCTTCAGTGGAAATGCAATGAGTTCCTCCAAAGGTTCCTAGTTCCGGGGTATAGTTTCTTTGGTCGAAACGCAGCTTATGAGTGTCACATCTGTAGCACTTACGGTCTCGGCCACAGTATCACTTTTATGTATGGAAGAAGAATAATAAAAACTAATACAATTACAATAGGGTTCCCATTGGGAACCATGATGCCTTACATTCGCGGATTCCCATGCCTTTCTTGGGCTTGGACCCCTAACAAAAGAATTACAGCATGAGAATCAAACAGATCAGCATGTCTGTCCTTCTGTTTCTCCTGCCTGAATCTCTGTTTGAGGTTTTCTGCAAGCATGTATTTCATGTGAAACTCTGTGTTTTGTGAGTGCAAGTTAGTACTTTGAGTATACCGTGTCTGCTAATGTGTTTTGTGTGTCTGTGTCTGCGCAAATAAGAGTACTGTTCAGTGTGTTATGTCAGACATGAGAGGTTAAAATTCTCTTCCAGATCTCGAGAACCATCTGCAGCCCATGGCAAATTATTAACATTACTCATTCAATACAACAAACAAAAGATATGAAAGGGAGAGAGAGTCCGTGAATCAATGCAGTATTCTGACCACACTTATTGAACGTGTCCATCCACAAACACACACACATATAACAGTGGTGACCAGCTGCTGCCTGGTGACATTCTTGGATGACAGCACTGGCTCTAACAACCCACACAGGATTTGGGGAATTAGTGCTCAATCTCTCAACCCAATGTCTCTGTGCCTCTGTGTGTGTGTGTGTGTGTGTGTGTGCGCTGCTGACAGCGTTTTGGGCTCAGATGGAAAACAGCAGCGCAATAGACAGTCGATGACGTTGTCCAGCTACACAGGTCAGACTGAGATAAACTCGATGAAGAAAACAAAAATGAGTTGAAATAAGTCAGGCTGACATCAACTAAAATAAAACATTCTACATAAAGTTAGGCTGATTCTGATTCTGAAGTTACACTATGAGCATGCAAACACGAATGCATCAACATATACAAATTAAATTTTATGTGTTGTTGCATCTTTACATCATGTAGGTGTGGCTGCACTTCCATGCGTCATAGTTAAGCAAGGACACCATAGTAGGGGACAACAGGATGAAGATTATGTTTTTTATTTGTAGTTTAAAAAGTAACCCTTCCATCATGGATAAATTTTGTTCTTTCCCAACCAATCCTCAAAAAAACGAGTTGGACTATTTCTAGACTCTGAGCAGTTGCCAAGGCAACTAGGAGAGACTCTAGGAAGTTAGTGTGCCTGGTCAAGAAATAGTTTTTCTACGGATTATACAAATAAATATAAATTAGTGTTAGGGCACTTTTGCCATTTTATCCATGCCACACATGGCCAATTTCCACATGATCCATGAGCCAGATTTAATTACCTTCGCATCAGCTGGCATGGCACTTAAAGAATGTCTAATTAATTGGGACTATGCATTCTTGCATCACCAGGACTACTCTAGATATTATGTTTGTTAGGGTTGGGTCGATCACGATGTTGAGCAGGCTGATCTGTGCTTGTAAAATATCCACGTGACTTGTAAAGTCATATGCTACCATGTTTTTCACCATGTGAAGTCTGCAAGTAAACACATGCACATAAGGCGACCGCTACATCCCCCACGTGTGTGCGCATCCCGCAAACATCCCGATGTTTCAATGTAGACATCATCCGATGGAAATTTTGTAGACATTGCCCAACCCTAATGGTCGTCATTTTTTCTTTTTTTCAATGTGCACGGTTTTACTTTTTTTGCTCTTTTTTTCTTATGGATAATATTCTGGCAACTTTTCTATTGGACTAATAAGAAAGCAATGATGGTGAAAAAGACCATGTTCTATAAAGCTATACTGTCTTCTGCTTGGTAACGTTTGCTCCTGGGTTACCATACAGATGAGTGACGTCAACAAACTCAAACTATGACACTGTGACATTTCACGAATAAACTTGACTGATAGTAGTCCATCAAATAACAATCAAATAAAAAATAATTTTGCAATATAAACATGTTAAAACACTGCTGTGCTGGATGAAAATGAAAGTACTATAAGAGTTGTGTGGCTTCCAGTCACCTTCTTGGCCTGAAGAGCCCTTTGGAAGAGGCGCAGAAAAGAAGCAAGACTGAAGCGATACATGTTGTTGATCTTCGACAGGTCTGTGATGACAAAATACATCTTGCTGGCACTCTCTGCAAGAGGCAGGTAGGCATCCCGCTCCTAGAATAAAACAAGGCGAAAGAGAAAAAGAAAGGACAGAGAGAAAGGGGGGAGGGAAAGAAACCAAGAAGCAGCAGAAAGAGAACAACAGAGGTTTTAGAGAGTTTGAGAAAATACAACAGATAGATGGATAGCAGGGAAAGGGATTTATATAGGTGAAAGCAGAAAAGAAGATGTTTATTTCAAAAAACATGGAAGGAGAGAGAAAGAGAAATGAGGATAGAAGAAATGAGGTTTGACAAGACAGGAAATAAACAGGGAGGTGCATATGAAACAGAAAGAAACAGGGGAGAGATAAATAAATAAAAACATCTGAGACACAAACAGTTCTGGTGTAACACTGCACCCTAGAGTATGATCATGTAATGCATGTACAATTGCTCAATGCTTATGCATTGGGCAATCTGATGTTCGCAGCAGTTTGTACAGAAAGTGGCTGTGAGTTTGTTTATCTGTGGACCACTGAAATGGTTTGTAATGTCTGTGCTTGTTTGTTCTAGATAATACTGCATCATTGTAGATAACAGCCTAAAGCAGAGTCATCTAACATTTTCAGACCGGGCATGTCATGTCATTATACATTCAAGACATGTTATCTCTGTCTGTTTCTCCGACTGTTGTTATCTGTGTGTTTCTCTGTCATAATCCTCCCTCTACCTTAATCTCTCTGTCGACGGCACTCACTCGCTGGCTCTCTCTTCATCACAGCCCTCAATCTACATTCTCTCTCTCTCTCTCTCTCAATAGCTGCATTTATATATATATATATAAAGGGTAAATGGCTGCACAATGCAAGGTGCTGGACTGACCATCTGTGTTCAGTGTTCAGTTGCCAAAGTACACTCCGACATGTGGACATGTGGACAGTGGGAGCTGGGAAGCGAACTCTACTGCTCTTCCACTTGAGTCTCAGCCGTCTCTCTCTCTCTCTCTCTCTCTCTCTTCCACCTGAGCCACAGCCGTCTTTCTCTGTTCTCTCTCTATCAGGTCGGTGAGGTAGAAGAGTATAGCATTCATTGTGAAGGGAAATGCCTAACTAAACTTTGCTGATGATGCTTGGTTATTACACTACAGTAATTACTACTGATTCTCCTTGAATTGGTAAAACTGAATTACAAATACTATATAATACTAAATGATCAAAAAGTCTTCACAAAATCTAAAAAACTGCTGTTGCAAAAAGTACAATATAAGTTAAAAAATATAAGTAAAAATATATTACTGAATATCAGCCAGCACTGCAGTCACGAGCCATACCTATAAACTTGTGAGCCATTAAGATCAGACCTTACCACACAAACAAAACGACATCCATGAGGCTGGTCAACATGCCTGATAGAACTATATCTGACATATGTTATGTTTTTATTTGTAATGACCAATACAGCCACATAGAAAATGGTGCAATGAGGTAGGCCTGAACACACTGTTTATCATGGCATTTTGTTTAGGTTTTGTGTGTGTGTGTGTGCCTGTGTGTGTGTGCCTGTGTGTGTGTGCCTGTGTGCCTGTGTGCGTGTGTGCGTGTGTGTGTGCGTGTGTGTGCGCGCCTGATGTACAGTACCTGGTCCAGAGATGCCTGCAGCCTGTGTGATTCCAGTAGTGACTCCTGGATCAGGGCACTGCTGGCCTTGGTCTGGTTGAGACTGTCTATGAGCTCCCGGTTTTCCAGAATATTACCCTGAGCTGTAGCCAGGGTCTGACACGGGGAAAAGACAGACAGATGAACAGACAAGTAAAAACAAAATATATGGCAAGGGTTAGACCAGGGCAGAAAGGGAGTAACTGATAAGTACAAGAGAGCAAGAGAAGAGGGGTGGGTGGCCTACATTGGGTGTAAGAGAGTATGTTGTCATGTATCTGTCAATTGGCTGAAATCTGTGATCTGATAAAAGTTGAAGGAGTAAGAATTGTTGTTTTAGAATAGCCTGATGTGGGGCATCTTTTTAAAGCTTTCATTGAGTGCCATGACTCTCGCCCACTTCATCCTGTAGAATCTATCCTCTGAAACGAACTGATAAAATATATTCAAATACATTCAAATAAAATAGATGAGAAAGCATTGGAGCATGGAAATGTCAAGTCGAATATGCTCCTACAATTCTTGAATAATTACATGTCTAGTACCACTGAAGTACTGACATCCTGCTCTTGGCACTATCTCTGTGTGTGTGTGTGTGTGTGTGTGTGTGTGCAAGTATATATACATTAGGTCCTGTATGCTTTTGACTGTAAGTACAGGGAGCCCTATTAAATATTTGGACAGCAACATTCTGTTTGATGTTTTGGCTCCATATTCCCATTACAGTGGATGTGAAATGACATGACACCTGCCTACAAATTTCAAAAATTTGAAGTGCATGAATAAGTGAAAAGAAATAAAATGCAAGAAAGTTTGTGATGTTGCTCACTACCAACTTTCCAATTAAAATCCTAAGGCTTCCAGAAGATTTAAAAGGGCATTTGCAGGGAGATAGATTTTGCTATAGTTGTGTTTCCTATCTGTTTTGCAGGTACAAAAGAGACCTAGTTCTCAAACTAGTAATTGGATATGCATTGATGTAAGCTAAAAGTAAAGCTGACAGCAGAAGGTCTTAGATGTATGAAAATGTACCATTACAGGAACATAATGGTCCCAGCTGCATATGTTTGACTTTACCATAACTTTCTAAAATAGTTTGATGGTTTAAGGTACAAATTTCAACAAAATCACCCTGAACTAAAAGTGACATTGTTTTTAGAGGGGGGGGGGGGGGGGGGGGGA
>NC_060166.1:19223476-19224645 GCF_021292245.1 Micropterus dolomieu | reverse complement strand
GGGATAGATCACATACTTGTTGCAGCACTAGCAACTCCTCCTGCTTGGTTTGTACACATCATCTCACTCTGTCAACTACAAACTCCTCAGACCAACAGTGGAAGTTTGTAACAACAAGGTCTGCAGTGCGGGGGGCGGGTGTGTGTGTTGAGAATTCCAAATCAGGTGATCATTTTTCAATGATCATAATGATCATATTAGACAATGTTTTATATTCTCCCAGAAAACCGTTGCAATTAAAATGTTTTAATATTCTCATTCTTATTTCTTTTGTTTGCATCGAAACAACACAAATTCCACACAGAACTCCTAAAATCGACTGGACAAAATTGTTGTTTTTTCACCTGCATGCGTGCTGACGCAGTAGAGATGATATTACATGAGAAAAGTTGATCTACAGAAGAAAACATATCTGAAAGCAGCACAGAATGACTGAGAGCCTTACTGCATTGTCACCTGTCACCTTAAATATATATATATATATATATATACATATATACACACACATATATATACATATATACACACACATATATACACACACACACACACACACACACACACACTCACACACACACACACGTGCTGGTCATATAATTAGAATATCATCAAAAAGTTGATTTATTTCAGTAATTCCATTCAAAAAGTGAAACTTGGATATTATATTCATTCATTACACACAGAGTGATATATTCCAAATGTTTATTTCATTTAATTGTGATGATTAAAACTGACAACTAATGAAAATCCCAAATTCAATATCTCCAAAAATTTGAATATTACTTAAGACCAATACAAAAAAAGGATTTTTAGAAATGTTGGCCAACTGTAGGGTTAAGGTCAGGCGGGTTTGCTGGCCAATTAAGAACAGGGATACCATGGTCCTTAAACCAGGTACTGGTAGCTTTGGCACTGTGTGCAGGTGCCAAGTCCTGTTGGAAAATGAAATCTGCATCTCCATAAAGTTGGTCAGCAGCAGGAAGCATGAAGTGCTCTAAAACTTCCTGGTAGACGGCTGCGTTGACCTTGGACCTCAGAAAACACAGTGGACCAACACCAGCACATGACATGGCACCCCAAACCATCACTGACTGTGGAAACTTTACACTGGACTTCAAGCAATGTGGATTCTGTGCCTCTCCTCTCTTCCTCCAGACTCTGGGACCTTA
>NC_060166.1:19219263-19223376 GCF_021292245.1 Micropterus dolomieu | reverse complement strand
CTATTAATGTGCTTGGACACAGAGCTCTGTGAACAGCCAGCCTCTTTAGCAATGACCTTTTGTGTCTTGCCCTCCTTGTGCAAGGTGTCAATGGTCGTCTTTTGGACAGCTGTCAAGTCAGCAGTCTTCCCCATGATTGTGTAGCCTACAGAACTAGACTGAGAGACCATTTAAAGGCCTTTGCAGGTGTTTTGAGTTAATTAGCTGATTAGAGTGTGGCACCAGGTGTCTTCAATATCAAACCTTTTCATAATATTCTAATATTCTGAGATAATGATTTTGGGGTTTTCATTAGTTGTCAGTTATAATCATCAAAATTAAAAGGAATGAACACTTGAAATATATCAGTCTGTGTGGAATGAATGTATACATTATACAAGTTTCACTTTTTGAATGGAATTACTGAAATAAATCAACATTTTGATGAAATTCTAATTATATGACCATATATATATATATATATATATATATATATATATATATATACACACACACACATAGATATGTATATGTCATATATGTACTATAGTGTACAGTACAGCTCTACTACTCCAAAATTTAGAATTCTCCTCTACTTTGATCTCAGTGTATGCTGTATATCTGCATGTGTACCTCTAACAGTGATTCTTCCAACTGAGCCAGCTGTATCTTCTTGTCCTCCTCTTGTTGCAGTAGTCTTGTTTTTTCAGTCTCCAACTCTGGCTTCTCCTGCTGGATTGTCAAGGCTAGCAGCTGACACACAGACACACACACAAACATACAGTTTGACTACAGAAACACACATAGTATCTCTACAACATGCAATACATTCTCTCTATATACACTATTATTCCATAATAAAAGCGCTTGTTACACATGGATTTTGTTCATGTAGCACTAGACACTGAATTGAGTCAAACTGCCAGCTGAAAACAGAAAATCTGCAGCACATTTGAGGCTATGGATACAGTAAGAGGAGAATATTTAATTTTATTGTATTGTTTTATTTGACAACATCTCACCCACTATGGAGTTTAATCAACACTGCTCCAACAAAGTCTCAACAAAAATGAATGTAGATTCACAAAGGTACCATTTACTGCGGAGCTATTATAGTAGATGTGAATTTGTTTGTGTTTTTGTGTGGGTTACGTAGATTACCTGCCCTCGCAAGCCTGCCCTTGTGGTAGTGAAGTTGACCTCTGTGATGACGGAAACAGCATCAGGGGGTATGACAGGGGTGGGATTCCGTGTTGCCATGAAGAGATGGAAGTCCTCATTGTAGTCAATAACCTTGTCTCCTATTTGAACCACATATCTAGGACCTGTGTGTGCACATACGTGTCAAAGTTGGACGGAAAGAAAGAGTCTTTGTTACCATCATATACTGTTTCATACAGGCTTGTAACTTTGTCTTCAGTGGCCACTATCCTATCTTCACCATTTTATTTTCTCCTCTACTCTCTGTCTCTAGATGTCTGCAATGCAGTACTGCCATGCCTTTGTCTCGACTCTTTTTTCCATCCTGTTCAACACCACTTTTAAGTGGATAACTTGCCCTCTCTCACACTTTCTCTGCCCCCACTCTTTCCAAATCAGCTTCAAATAGACAACCACCTCTCCCTGGATGATTCATTGCTTTATGAATCACCCTCATTTTCACAGATATTTCCAACCTCTGTTTACGCGTACCTATGTGATTAAAGCAGCTGTTTGCAACTGTGATTGGTATGCAATTATCTAAGCCAAGAAACTAAAATAGCACAAGTGAAATCAGAAGGGCCGATTCAAACATAGCCACGCGTGAATACGTGTTTTTGTGGATTTTTGTGTTAAAGAATTTCACGTAGCATTTATCCATAAAACAGAACCAACAAAACAGAATACAGAACATGCTGATTTTATGTAGTAAATACTTATTTTAAAGTATTTTGTGTAAAGTATTTCAGCTATCTGAATTCTTCAGTGGCCAAAAACAACCAACCCATTGATTGTAGCGTAATACTTGTGTATGTGCTGTATGCATGTGTGTGTGTGTGCAGCACCAATGTAAAATAATGGCTTTGTATGTACAAAAATTGTCTTATTTGCTCTGCATACTTACAGCTTTCTTTCTACAAGCTCACTCATTTTAGAGCGAGAGGAGCAAAGACCAAGAGTAATTCACGGTAACTCAATAAATGAGCTCTTACTGACAAACTATCACCCTGTCTCTGACAGATCAATTTCTGAGTCGAATCCTCTGCATCACAACGCTGAAGCAATTATTTTTCCCATGATGCCTGCTTGTTTTATTTTTATGAAAAAGGTGTTTTTGAGTGTGTGTGTACCCTGTGCTATGAGTTCCCTCCTCAGCAGTGGGTAGAGCACAGGTTCAACTCCATCCATCTCTTGGATAATAAGAGTTTTTCCAAATCTGACCGCCAGCTCCAGGGATGTCATGAAGTTTGTATCCTATAGAGAGCAGGCACACAGACACACAATTGGAACAATACCTTTAATTCAAGTATTTGTTGGTTATACAGTACTTATAACATATAACAATAATTACTATCCTCATTAACAATTTGAAATTATTGTATCGGCTACAGTTTAAATCAATAAAACCTTTTTTCCCCTTTTAAGGTTGCTTTACTAAGCGCCTATAAACCCTCACCAATGAGATTTTTCTCTTAATGACTGATTGTGACTCGATTTGTGCATCAGAAAGTACAACTACCATCCAGCATTTTGGCAATGCAAAAGTAAAAAACTCATAGTAACAGTGTATCACTTGCTTCCTGGTTGGCAGGCAGCGGAAAATAACGTCTTTTTCCGCTTTTTTCATGGAATGTGACGTCACTTGAAAACTATGAATTGGTGACTTTTAAAGCGTTAAATGGCCTTGCTCTAAATTATACCCTTTGTGGTGTGCAAGCTGCCTCTAAGGGGAGAGGAAGGCGAGAGGAAAAATGTAATGGTGGTGTAATAGTGTAATAAATACACCAATACTTTTTCGTGTGACTTTTCATGAAATAAAAACCTGAAATTGAAAACTTTCCTTTTTTTAAAAAAACTTATTATTAAGTCTCTAAAATTGTCCTTAGGTGTGAATGTGAGTGGTTGGTTGTCTACGTGTGGCCCTGTGATGGACTGGCGACCTGTCCAGGGTGTACCCCACACCGAAATGTGCACATCCTACACAGAAATAATAGTAATCTCTTAAGGATTAGGACAACTGCACCAATTCTAGCACCCAGAACAAACTCATTTAAAATGGCTCTCTTCAATGTGAGATCACTTTCAAGTAAGACTTTTATCTTAAATGATTTTATCTAAATCTAGATTTTATGTTTTTAACTGAATCATGGATGCAAATGAATGACTATAGCCAGCTAGCTGAACTGTGTCCGCCTCAATATGATTGTTTTAGTCAACCGAGGGTCAGTGGTCGTGGTGGTGGGCTAGTGAGTGTGTATAGGAAAAATTTTAAATGTCATCAAGTACGCTGTGATGAATTTAACTCCTTTGAAGTTCTCACTCTTAAAGTTGGAGGGCTGCAACCTATCATATTTGTTATAATTTATCACCCCCCAAAACTGCCTGGAGGATTTTTATCAGAACTTCCTGAATTTTTATCTACTTTGGTTTTAAATTATGACAGAATTGTTCTTTGTGGCGATTTTAATATTCATGTTGATGACCCCACCAATGTTAATGCAACTGACTTTTTAAATATGGCCACTTCTTTTAACTTCAAACAACATGTCAAAGGGCAAACACATAACCGTGGTCATACACTGGACTTGGTTTTTACCCTGGGTGTCAGCATTTCCTCTGTGGAATTAGTGGACATGACCATATCTGACCACAGATGTATTGTTTTTAGCTGCAATTCGCCTGTTACTCATGCCGCCTCACCAAGCTCCGTGTGTTGTCGCATCTTTAATGAACAAAGTGTTTCAAAGTTTTGCGCATTCTTTCAGAGCCAAAGCCAACACCTGTCTGATTCCAACACCGACAATCTGGCCGATCACTTCAATCATATCTGCTTGTCGTCACTAAATATTACTGCTCCTCTAAAGGTTAGGCCTACGTCTAAAGCTAGTAAGCAACCCTGGATAAATGACAGCATTTGCAGCCTCAAAAGGGAAT
>NC_060166.1:19209689-19219163 GCF_021292245.1 Micropterus dolomieu | reverse complement strand
TGTCCAGAACTCAGCTGCCAGGCTTTTAACCAGAACAAAGAAATATGACCACATTACTCCTATTTTAGCTTCATTACACTGGCTCCCAGTATGTTTTAGAATTGACTTTAAAATTCTATTGATCACTTCTAAAGTTCTTCATGGCCTCTCGCCATGTTATATTTCTGAACTTTTAGTCCCACACACACCAGCACGTACCTTGAGATCCTCGGGCAGAGGTCTGTTGTCTGTTCCAGAGTCTCGACTGAAAACTAAAGGGGACAGAGCATTTGCTGTCAGGGCCCCGAGGCTCTGGAACAGCCTGCCCGAGGAAATCAGGTCAGCTGAGTCAGTGAACTCTTTTAAGTCCCTTCTTAAAACATACTTTTATAGGAGAGCCTTTCCCGATCTTATTTGACTTTATTTTATCCCTTTTATTTTATTCTATTTTACTAATTTTATATTTATCTTAAACGTGTATTTTAGTCTTTTCAATGTTTTCATGCTTTTATCTTGTATTGTTTTTGTATTATTGTCTTTTGGGTATTATTGTCTTTACACTTGTTAAAGCACTTTGTAACTTGTTTTTGAAAAGTGCTCTACAAATAAAGATTATTATTATTATTGGTCACTGGCTTTCTGTTTCCCTCTGTGGATAGGCATCTTGATTTGTGGCTGTTTCTGTTATCTCTCTCAAACTCTATCAGCGGATGAGAAATAAAGAGAGAGTATGAGTGTTTGTATGGATGATACAACAGTCAGCGTAGTTCTTGAAGACCCTGGGGCTTTTTTGTCAATTTTGTAGCAACCCTTTACAATCCCTTTAGTTAGGAAGGCTGGGCTACGTATGCAATGGGAATATGAGTGTGTTTGCCCTCGGTCTGGAAGAGATGCTAACATTTGGTGCTTTACCAGGACTTTCTGTGTTTCTACTTGGGTTTTGAGCAGGGCAGGGTTATCATATGTGACATATTCTACAGTGTATCAGTCTCTGTCTCCTCCCTTCTCTGTCTCAGGCTGACCAGTTGATGTTTGCGATGCACTTTGTAAAAGGCATGTACCCTGAATTCTTCCAGGAGAGTGTGAGTATCTTTGTATATTTAGTATCTGCATTTTTAGGATTTCATTAATACTGATTTCAGAGACAAATTAAATATAGATAATTACAGCTTTGGACCTGAGAAGTGTTTACTCTTTGCTGTAGGAATGGGATGTCTTCACTGGATCCATCGTAGGAGAAATGTTTAAGAAAGAAGTAAGAGTGCAGCTTTATTTCTGAGAATGAGAAAACACCATACTATTTCTGT
This sequence comes from Micropterus dolomieu, assembly GCF_021292245.1. Classification (NCBI taxonomy): domain Eukaryota; kingdom Metazoa; phylum Chordata; class Actinopteri; order Centrarchiformes; family Centrarchidae; genus Micropterus; species Micropterus dolomieu. The sequence continues at coordinate 19,217,877 of NC_060166.1, read as the reverse complement.
CCTTGACTTACACCTCCCCTCTCTCGGCAGGAGTTCCCTTCTTGGATTGATCAGGAGAGACAAGGAGCAGTGGCCATTTTTAAAGTAAACACAGTGATATACACACTTACGTACACAAACAAATATGTACAGTACATTATTACATCATCCCCTGTATATGCAATGTGTGACAAAAGCTGAAAAATAACAGAATAATGCTTAATAATTAGTTTGACATTTGGATATTTTCTCCAAACAGTAGACAAAATGAATAGCTTAATGTGATTTAAAAAGAATGTATGTATAGCAGTCCTTACTGAGCTTAACATAATTTCTTTCACCTTTTCAACTTGAACTATTCCTCTTTCACAGGCTACATTCCCAGCCCTCTACCAGTCCCTGTGTTTGAGTGATTTAGACCTGTGGCTGTCCTTCTCACAGAGCTCGCAGTGTGAACAGGAAATCCCATCCTCCATTGTCAAGAAGATTACTCCCTTTCAGCAGGTCAGTTTTCAATGAAATCAGCCAAATGGAACAACTTATCATTATTTATATTTAGTATATCAAAAGTAGGTGTACACTTATTTTTGTACCTCTGTTTGGGGGTCATGGTTCAGTAAGTTTTCGGTACAGTGGGGAAAACTAAAAAATGTAGAAAGTGTCAAAACGGCCGAGTGTCGTGATTTAATTAAGTTCTGTTAGTCAAGTTATTTGGGCCCACACACAAGAAACTGAGAGTAGCTGGTAAGTTTCAATATTATAACACCAACACAGAAAATCTAGGCTCAAATGAACAGCATTACAGGCAAGAGTCCAAACACAGGTAATAAAGTCTGTAAACAGAAACCTAATCCCATGGGGAATAATCAACCACAGCATATCCAAAAACTGGCTGAGAACACACAGTGAGCACACGGAGACACTCGACAACGATGATAATGCAACAGGTAGTGGAGACTCAGACATTATATAAAGATTCACACAAGCAGGAAGGGGAACAAAACCGTTGGAACACATTAGGGTAACCGACCAGACAGGAAACAAGCTTGAGATAAACACCAGGAGCAGATGATCGCTACACTTAAACAGGAAACAGGACAAGACACTGGAACAATGACCAACTGACAGAACACAGACCAAAATCTAGAACATACTTGAACAAGCATGCACGCACACGGACCAAACAGACAGACATACACACCAGTACCAAAAAAATGTTCTCTACAACCTAGAACGGTTGCATACCTGCAGCAATAAACACCTTGGCATGGTCTGAATCTGTAGTGAGACTGTTTGGGCGTTATGGGGAGAGGGACTTGCCTTTCAGTTTGCTTTTGTCTCGTTCCCCTAATTGACACTTTCGGTGATGCTGTCATAAATTGCATGTTTGCTGTGTTTCCACAGACATACTTGGCTTCAGTTGAACAATGTTATCATACAGTTTGACACTAATTCTTGTCAATTTTTGGTGTAATGAACCGGTAAACTGACACTACATGAGCTTGGCTAACCTGGCTAACCCGGCTAACCCGGCTAACCCAGGGAGATTAGCAAGCTACCGCTAGTATATGCAGCTGGTGCATATGGCTGAACAAAATTAATTACGGACAGCCGACAATAGAAATTGCTGTATGGCCAAGTGTAATATCCAAATCGCATGAGCTGCAATTTTCTGATAAAAGTAAAACATCTCATACCACAACATACAATTATAAATGAAGCATTGTGGTGCTACAGAGATGTCCCGGCCTACAAATCATATTAGACATTTCGTACACACCCCAACAAAAATCACATCATTGTTTTTATATATTTTTCAGTGAAAATGTGTGACTCATATCGCAATAAAAAAAACAAAAAATCTTGTTCAGCCATACTGGTGGACCGCCCCCAAAAAAAGGGAGATAGAGAGAGGGTGGGGGGAGCACTCAATATAATATCCACACAGAAATACAAACAGTAAAGGTAGTAGCGGTAGAGAAAATGAATGATGGTACTGATTAATATAGTAATAGTAATGATAATAATTATAGGACTAGACTCGCAGCCACAGATCCAGACCCCACAGCTTCAGACCCAGAAGGGAAGGAGCGAAGTTAGTAACATGCATTAATGGGATAAGGTTGCATACAGATGGAAAGAGAGAGAGGAGGAGAGATGAGCTCAGTGCATCATGGGAAATCTCCCACCAGTCTAAGCCCATAGCAGCATAACTAAGGGATGGTTCAGGGCTCACCTGAGCCAGCCCTAACTATAAGCTTTATCAAAGAAGAAAGTCTAAAGCCTACTCTTAAATGTGGAGATGGTGTCTGCTCCCGAAGCCAAACTGGAACCTGATTCCACAGGAAAGGAGCTTAATAATTGAAGCATAATACTACCAAACAGGATTTCTCCAAACATTAATATCATTAAGTGATATTATATAGTATATTATCATTAAGTTTATTTGAATGTAGGTCCTTTAAAACCTTAAATTTTCCCCTTACTTACTTTATTGATCCCCTCGGGGAATGAATTCATGAACTGAATAAAGACTTAGCTGATCTCATTTCAAAGCATGAACAAGACAGAAGTCCCTTGTCACTAAAGACAAGTATGCACACTTGACTGTCATGGGCTTACTTATTTACTTTGTTTATTGTCTTCTCAAAAATGTAAAAAAACACAAACAAACCAGAACATCTCAAAGCCTCTGAGTTTGAAAACTTATGTATCAAAGTTAACCTTTTTTTTCTTAAAAGCTGACTTTTTGGATATGTAATATTTCTGTTTGATATGAGTGGGATTGACCATCTGTCTAACACATTTTAATGGACACCTGGTCTTTGTTATCTAATGTATGTTTTTCTCTTTGGTCTCCCCAGCTGTTATTGGTTCAGGCAGTCAGACCAGACCGACTGCAGAGTGCCATGGCAGTATTTGCCACCCAGGCCTTGGGTAAGTGTTTCATTTTGGGGCATTTCATCGTTTTTATGATTTCAATACATGTTGCTAAGTAGACTGGAGTTAAACTTCTACCGTTCTACTATGGTGGACCACAATACACATAAAAAAGCATTTATTATTCACACCGATTTTGATATTTTAGGATTTTATATGGGCTGATAATATCAGCACACCGATTTATCAGTCAGGTTCTATTCACAAAATATTCACTCTGCCCACTAGGCCCCTAGCCGCTCTGCAAATGGGTCCCATCTTCATTGATATTTACAAGGTTTTTCTTCTTTCCTTATTTTCTCTCCCTTGTCAGACCTAGACTCTAAAACTGAGTTTCACATTAATATATAGGCATGTATCACATCTTATGCACACCTTTAACGTGTATTACAGATTTTGAAGGTAAACAAAAGTATTAAGAGCTGTTTAAAACAACATTATTATTCTGAATATCTTCTGAATAATGAGCTGTAGACATCATAAATTGCTAGATTCTACTTTACCCCTTTTTGGTAAACTACTTCTCCCTCATTCTCCTATATGAAAAGATTTATTTATTTATTTTAAACCTGTCCTGCCCGGCAGCCTGGTATGAGTATGAGGAGCTGGATACCATATTGTGCCAGACAGATTTTTACTTTAACAAGAGAGTATTAATATACTCCTTTGTCTGTATTGTTATTTATTCAAATCTATTTGTCACCGGGCCAGACAGGGGACAGACATGGGGATGGGGAATAGAAACACCACATAAACACACAGCACAGAGAGAGGGCAACACCTGTAAGAGAACGGGGATGGGGGGTGGGGAGGAGAGAAACAAACACACAAACAAACAAAAACAAAGAGACAACCAGCCGAACAGCAGCAATAAACAGCTGACATAGGAAGACAATTAAGAGAGAAGTGAAAACGAGAAAAATTTCAGGCAACATAAATAAACAACACAGCACTGCCGTGAGAACTGAAATAATAACAATTCATTTAAATAAGTGACTACACTCCCAGACGAATCGCAACGCGAACGCAGAAGACCCCGACCCGACCAGCAAACGCCAAAGACACCAGCCATCCAATTGACAACGCAATGCCGTCGGAAAGCAAAAGGCGGAACCCGCAGAAGAGTGGCACCTGGACCGACCGCGGCACGCAGACAACAGAGGCCAGTGCCACCCCGAACGGGCAACCAAACTGGCAAAATGCCACGCAATCATCAACATCAGCACGCAAGTGACGACCCCAACCCGCACACCACCCGCGCACAGTGAGACCCACAGGCCGGTAGCCCCGCTGCCAGGGAGTGTTAACGTGGGAAAACCCGGGCCAACCAGCCCAGCCGGAGGCTCCCCCCCTTCTCAATGTGCAGGCAGAGCCAGCAGCCCCCCCTTTCAACCACCCCCAAGGAAGGGGTCCAAAACCCACCCCGACAACATGTGCCCCAGGGATTCCTGAATGCCCCCACAGTGAGAGAGGTGGCAGGGCAAAGCAGCGGGAGCCCCAGCCCTGCCGAAGAGGGCCCCATATGAAAATATTTCTGTTGTTTTTCCCAAGCATCTTCTGTCATCAAATTCCACTCAAGCAAAATATTCTCAGACAAAGCTTTTATTCCGGATTTCTGAGCCATACTTCAATCGTCAATGATGTGATTTTGTTTCGTGATAGTCCCCTCTATCCTTTCTCTTTATGTGTCTTTTAGCCCTGTGAGAATGCCACTGTCCTTCAGTAAATGACACACACACACACACACACACACACACACACACACACACTTCTATGTCTGTTGTCTTTTCTCATTGTCTCTCTCTCCCACACTGACTTCTCACACACACACACTCACACGATGATGTTGCTAGAGAGTGCTTAATGAGCCCGTGCATTCGGTCCAGATAATCCTAATGGTGTGTTGGATTCTGACTGCACTATCTGGGACACTGCTAATTTGTGTAAGGTGAAACCAATATGCAGGTGTTAATGTGTGTATAAAACTAACTTTCCATTGTGTGTGTACTGTGTGACAAGACATGCTAATGTTTTTTCATGTTTATATAGCTTTTGCCTGTGTTAGCAGTGTAGCATTGCTTTGTTTGTGTGTTTGAGAATGTACATTCATCTGTCCATCAATGTCATCAGTTTTGTGTGTGTGTGTGTGGCGCTTTTGAGCTGCTCACAATCCAGTTAATTACTAATGCTGAAAGTAATTTTCCAGATAATTTTAGTAATTTTAGTAATTTTAGTTAAGTTAAAAAAGAAAAAAAAAATCTTAAAAGTTTTATACTGTGTTTAGATTTAGAAAATATACATAATAAAACCATATGAAACAAATTAATAACAACCCTATTCAACCCTAGTAGACGATTATGAAGGTTTCCTTCCAGTATCATGACAAATACCATGATACAGAGCGAACAACGACACAGCAAGTAATGTAATTAACATTAGCTAAGTTGTGGGTTATCAAACTGTCACTACAGTTGCTGCTGCAAAGCTAAAATGCAGACAGGAGGAGACGGTCCCAGAGACAACACATTAGCTCCAGACAGCGACATTCACTGCTCTCCTGCTACTATAGCTAACATCACAACAACAGCATGTCTTGGCAAACTTGAAAGTAAGCTGAATGTCCGTGTACAAAGACCGGAGGTTTTTTTAAGTACACACACAGAACGGAAAGAGATTATGCGGATCATGAGGACATATTCACAGAATTTGACAAAAAGATGTGTATTGGATTAGATACACACCCCACCTTTAAGTTTCACTTTTAGTCTGTTCAGTTGTGCATTTTGAATACAAGGATACACTCTATTTCCATTAGTGTCTGGTTGTGCACCTGCTAAAATCAAATACACACGTGCATTTTAAAAAGCCTTACTTGATGTGTTAATCTTGGGGAAATCTACTGTATGTGCTTTGGACATCAGAATCTTTGTGATATGCACATTCATTAATGAATAAACAATAACTCAAGGCCAAACATTCGTCTCCCACCATACAACATAATTTACATTGTGCTGTTCCAGGGGTTTTCGACAAGTCTGATGATACCTGATGATGACGCTACATGGAAAGTTCGGGATCCCCAAGTTATTTAAATTTCATCCTGACAGGGGAATTATTATGTAGACCATTTTTCATGCCAATCTATCAAATAGTTGTTAAGACATTTCACTCAAACATACAAATGTACTTGTACCATGTACCTCATGGTAGCGCTAGAGAGAAGGTCAGGGTATACCAAAGTACAATACATTGTCTGTAAACCATGAATGTCGGTACAAAATGTCATGGCAGATATTTCAGTCTAGAACAAAGTGGTGGATTGACTAACCGAAAGACTGACGTTGCCATCCATTGAGCAATGCCCCTAGTGTGGCTAAAAATAAATACTACAGATTCTCTGTCTTGTGCACCCCTTTAATTGCCATAATTACTAAATCGGTAGCGGTAAAGTGGGGATTTAAAAGCAACGTATGGTGACACCAAATGATTGACATAAAGGTTTCAGTCACCCTTATATTATTAATTTCATGACCCAGGAAAGAGACAGTTTTATACAAAATGCTGTAAACTGTTACAGTAATGTCTTTGTCAGCTTGATGTTGAACTAATCCATCCTCTTTGCATGACAAATTTACATTGACTGCATTTAGCCAATGTGATATGTCGGCTTTATCTTGCCTGCTGGCTTTTCAATAACTATCTTTGTATCTTTTACCAGAGAGGCTCAGCAATGTCAGCATAGCTACATTTACTGGATGGCAGCAAAAATGGTTAGTGAGGTAGACAGAATATTATAAATGAGATTGTTGCCACATTGGTTAGACCATAGTAATTAACGTTACTGTACTGAATGGATATGGAATTTTGTTGAGACACGATAATCCTAATCTAACCAGAATTATAAACAATATGATATTATGAGAAACATACAGAACAGGAGATAAAGCACATAAAATGAAAACAACGTATGAAATAACCTGCTTTTTTCTGTCTTCTGTATTAATTCCATGCATTATTGCAGTTTACCTTGTCATTACAGTTGCCATTGTTTATTTCAGCAAAGCTAAAAACCATTACATAATTTCTTGCAGGCTAAAATCAACACTTTGACATAATACTGGTACTCAGGATAGTAATATGGATCACGTTAGCTGGTGAAGTATTGTGGCAAGCCATAACGTTACAATTACAGTATTTTGCACCGAAATAGTATGTCTGATTAGCCAGCAAGCTAACATTATCCAACTTCAGCCAACTAAAAATTACAAAATCACAATAAATTTCATATGTTTTGCAGTAATGTCACTTTATTGTACCTATTGAATGAAATCTATCTTTATTTTTTATATTAAGTTTAGTTTTTATATTTAGTTAAATTTTTATATCCAAAACAAAGTGGCCTCATGGGCTTAATAATTTTTTTTTGCTGTTTATCCTTACGTGGAGTTTGTGTTGGGGTCTCTGTTGTGCTGGGAGGTGGTTATTTTTTGGTGTTAGCCGACTCCATGTCATTATCTGCCCTGAAGCAAACACAAGACTAAGAACATAACTATAACAAAGAAATAATAATACAGTGTATGTGGTAGTCTGTTTTGTCAGTGTGTGAACATATGTGTGTATGGGTGTGTAAAGTATGGTGTCCGAGATTTATGTTGGATAGCGTTAAAGAAACAACGGTAAATGGGACTGTGAACAGCGTAAGAACATCTAAGCTGAGTCAGAGCGATGCGGGACTTCTTTGCATATCGCTATATCACACAGTCTTCGTAGTTGGATGCAATTGCTCAGATGACATGGAACTGAGCACGTTTAAACTTTGCGTTTTTCCAAACATTTAGAAATTTCTCTTCCCTGTTAGCTTAAGAGTTTACTGGCCATACACTGACAGTGTATGTGGTAGTCTGTTTTGTCAGTGTGTGAACATATGTGTGCATGGGTGTGTAAAGTATGGTGTCCGAGATTTATGTTGGATAGCGTTAAAGAAACAACGGTAAATGGGACTGATGCTGGACTGAGCACAGCTCTGTGTCAATCACAGATGCTCAACCTGTAATGTGATACAGCTTCACAAGAGAAGTGCTGCTTTTGTAAGAATCACAGTTGTCTGCGTCAGGTGTATTTTTTTTCATAGATTGACGAGATACCTTTTACCAAGATGGCGGCACTATTTATCCTGCCCACTGTGTTGTCATTTGGTTTTAAAACACCTGCCCCGTGTGAGGCTTGAACTCACGACCTTCAGATTATGAGACTGACGCGCTGCCTACTG
>NC_060166.1:19204216-19209589 GCF_021292245.1 Micropterus dolomieu | reverse complement strand
CATGGCATTTCTTTTCATATTTATGCTGATGACACACAAATATACTTGCCCGTCAGATCCACAGACCCTGGAATGCTGAGTTCACTTAACAACTGCCTTTGTGAAGTTAAAAAATGGATGTCAAATAATTTCCTCCAGCTGAACTCAGACAAAACAGAAATCCTGGTCATTGGGTCCCAGCAGATGGCAAATCAAATATTGCCATCTGCTGGTTCCCTAGTAAATCACATTAAGCCTGTGGCAAAGAACCTTGGTGTTTGGTTTGATAGTAATTTAAATTTCGAGCAGCACACCACAAAGCTTGTTCAATCATGTTTTTATCAACTTAGAAATATAGCAAAAATCCGATCTATGTTAACTTTTAAGGACACCGAGACCATTTTACACGCCTTCATCTCATCACGCCTGGATTATTGCAACAGCCTTTTCACCCGTTTAACCAAAAAATCTATTGATCGACTCCAGACTGTCCAGAACTCAGCTGCCAGGCTTTTAACCAGAACTAAGAAATATGACCTCATTACTCCTATTTTAGCTTCATTACACTGGCTCCCAGTATGTTTTAGAATTGACTTTAAAATTCTATTGATCACTTTTAAAGCTCTTCATGGCCTCTCGCCTTGTTATATTTCTGAACTTTTAGTCCCACACACACCAGCACGTACCTTGAGATCCTCGGGCAGAGGTCTGTTGTCTGTTCCAGAGTCTCGACTGAAAACTAAAGGGGACAGAGCGTTTGCTGTCAGGGCCCCGAGGCTCTGGAACAGGCTGCCCGAGGAAATCAGGTCAGCTGAGTCAGTGAACTCTTTTAAGTCCTTTCTTAAAACATACTTTTAAAGGAGAGCCTTTCCCGATCTTATTTGATTTGATTTTATCCCTTTTATTTTATTCTATTTTACTAATTTTATATTTATCTTAAACGTGTATTTTAGTCTTTTCAATGTTTTCATGCTTTTATCTTGTATTGTTTTTGTATTATTGTCTTTACACTTGTTAAAGCACTTTGTAATTTGTTTTTGAAAAGTGCTCTACAAATAAAGATTATTATTATTATTATTATTATTACCCTGCCTTTCGCCCGATGTAAGCTGGGATTGGCTCCAGCCCCCCGCGACCCTGTACGCAGGATAAGCGGTTGACGATGGATGGATGGATGGATGGATTATTATTATTATTACCCTGCCTTTCGCCCGATGTAAGATGGGATTGGCTCCAGCCCCCCACGACCCTGTACGCAGGATAAGCGGTTGAGGATGGATGGATGGATGGATGGATGGCTGGAGTTATTATTAACACTAGCTATCAGGCACTTACAAATCCTCATATGGATTCTCTTTTGGTCCATGTTAGGTCAATTTGTGAAAAAACAGAGGGGGGGTTGAAATGTGTTTTTGTTTTTTTTTCATGAAACACACACACACACACACACACACACACACACACACACACACACACACACACACACACACATTTCGGCCATGCAGGTGAACAGTGGATTGATTGCAAAGTATAACCACCACAGTATGAGAAAAAGATTTACTGCCACTGTTACTTTTTTAAGTAATGAAAATGTTACATCGCGATGCAGAGTTGCAGTGAAAACATAGAAAAGACAGGTGCATGCGGTGTTTAACTGAAGCAGTGAGTGGGTAAGGGGAAAGAGACTGGATTTAAAAGCCGTCCCTTTCAAGAGTGTCGCTGAGTGAAATGGAACCCTGTAGGCTGTGACTTCAGGCATGTTCACTAGTGTAACGGGGCACTGGGTTGCTTGTCATCATTGAAACAGATAATCAGATTGTGATGTTTATTTCAGCTTCAGTAATAGATACATCGCTCTAGGAGAGACGTTTTTATATACAGTCTATGGGAGAGGCACAATTCCACCCTTTATGGGATCATATTTAAGTGTTACAGTAGCAGGTAGATTATAATATGTAGCACTCTACTAATTGGAGGATGCATCATAAAGCCAATAATACAAAACGAACAAGCAGCAGTCAATACAGAGTCGAATACAGTAATAAACACAACTGAGATCATGTTCACAGATGCGGTCTCAACCTAAGGTAAGTCAATATTGTCCTGCACCATAGTGGCTGCCTGGTGGAAAAGTGCAGACATTCTGTCATAATGTTGCAGCATAGTTAATTAGGCAACTGTGTGTTATTTTTATGATTTAAAATAATGGTTGTTGGTAAATAATTAGTGACCCCCTACTTATGGGAGATCAGCTGCAATTGGTTCCCACATAACTATCCTCTTTGCTCTTGAAAAGGGACGGCTTGTGCATAACTTTGCAGTGTTGCAGTGTAGTTTTAGTTTAATTCAAATGTGAGAGTGTATTGTTGCGATCTCTTGAATGCTATAAAAAGGCTATGCTGTGTAGCTGGGGGTTAAGTTTGGGAACCGCTGCTTTATAGGAAAGTGTTTATGAATATTTAATACGTGGCTGTATTTTATCTTCCCACTCTTTCCATTTTCCAATTTTAAGATTATTTTATTTCTCAGTGTTATCCTGTTGTTTGATCCTTGTGTTGTTTTTATTTTTTTTGGTTTTTAGCTCTGTTTTTCTTTTGTAAAGCATTTATAACCTCATTATTAATTGTATTATTATTATTATACACAGTATATACATATTATTATGTATGCCTGACAGTGAAAATAACAAACTGGGATAAAATAAATAATATACAGAGAACAAATCAAAACAGCAAAGTACAGCAATTAAATATATTTATACATACACACACAGACCAGTAGACACAGTAGACACACAGAAGACAAAGGACATATTCAATCTTCTTAAGAGCATCATGTCACAAAATCTAAATTACTGCTTTAATGGTATAGTAAATAATGACACTAATGTTGCAATTACTAACTAGTAATTATGAAGCAATGAGTAATACAGTCCAACACTGATTAATGTGATCATATCATTTGTTAAACGACTAGACAGATAGAGGAGAAAGGTGAAGGCGGCTTAATCATACACTCAGTCAAACAGTGGCAGCAACTACATGATAAGGGTATACATAATGAAATTCAAATAGACTGGATTCATCAGACTTCAAATAAATGTTAGACAGAAATTGCTTTACATACTTCTACAGACATAAGTTATCTCACTCATAGGTTAGGTTTAGGGTTGATTGATTTGAACATATCACCAGCATGCATGTGTGTGAAGCTGTGTTTCCTTAATATAGTGAGTGTGTTTACCTGTTGGTTGATAACCTCTAGTCTGTGCTGTTTGAGATGTGTACATAGCCACTCTGTAGCTCGGGATGACGGGTCGATCAGGAATGGACAGGCCACACTCTGAGTATAGAACAATGACAAAGGACTGGGTTTCAGGTTATGTTGATTTCGAACAGAGGCTAGGTAACTGAGGAAAAGGAGGTGTGTGTGTGTAGTCAGTCCTGTCTCATTGCTGTCATGCTTATCGACCCTGGGATCACTCCTATCCCAGGTAAAGAAATAAAGTCCACCTCTCCCCTTTCATCCTGTGCTCTTCCCTTTCATGGTGTCTTGCTCAAGGATTCTCTTTCTCAAACCTGTTTGTCTGTCTTTCCCTCAAGCCTTTTCTTACTCTGCATACTGATAGAAGTAACCCTGGTCTCTTTTATCTGTTGCTTTTGTGTGTGTGTCACCGCAATTTCCTGTACACACTGTGGCATCACAAGGGGACATGTAGTAGAGGGCTGCAACATTCCCGGACAGGATCTGCTGCCACATCATAAAATGGCCGCCATTGCACACACTACCTCTCCAGCATGCCTCACCACTCATGCAGGTGTAGGTGCTTAAAGGATAATTTTGGACATCATGGAAAGGATCTCTACCAGTGACTCCTGATGACACCCTTTGTTTTTAACGAGGGAGAGGAGTTTGTTGTGTATGTAGAAGATTTCCTAACTTTACTCCAACACAACAAACTCCTCTCTCGCGTTTCCACCGGCATCTTTCTACAACAACTCACCTCTCACGAGATTTCAGAGTGAGAATTTCCCCTGAGCGAGACTTCTGTTTCTTGTTAAAAACAAAGGGTGTCACAGGGAGTCACTTCAACTTCTATAGAACCTTCTATTTTTTTTTTTTACTGTTTTACCAGTTATATTACATTCCCCCACCCAAGCCTGCTCTGGGGACATCTCATGACATTACATCACGCATAAACACAAACTTGTAGGGGGAGACACACACAGAGACAATGGGAGAGTACACTACTAATACTAACTGAGGGGCTATAAGGATGAATTATGGAACACCTTACCTGTAACTTTAGCGCATTGATCTTAAGGCAGCAATGGTAAAACAACAGACAAACACAATACAGACAAATGGAGGGCATATGAATGGTAATGAGGGCAGAATTTTTGATATTACCAATAATATGGAGATTGGTTGTTACAAGTAAATGCTGTAGTTATATTGTACTTTTGATGTCGTTTTAAAAGGTGATTACATTGCTTTAATGAAATAGATCCTTCTGTGTCAAAGCAGATTTGTAATAAAGGGAATTAAAACAAAAGGGAGAGACAAAACAAGATTTGACAGAGATGCCCATCAATGTCTAACCTGTAGTATGACAAGTGCGTTCTCCATGGAGAGATCATCAGACGGCAGCCCTTGACTCTTCCAGATCAACTGCTCACTCTCCGTGCACAGGAATGACCGTAAATCAAACTCTGATACAAAAACAAACACGACACAAAAGCACATGCGTATTTGTTGCCTTTTATATTTGTTTACTCAAAAGAGAGTTGGTAATTTTAATCAAACCTCAGACACCTCAGTTACTGGACACTTCAACAACCACTTGACAAGTCCCAATTCAACAATAGTGTATAATAGGGCTGACCCCGAATAGTCGAAGATCCGATGCAGTGAAATAAGGATCATGCCATTTTGGCAATATGGGGGTGCCCAACGTCTGATTTTACATAGAACTACCAGTTTTCTCCCAGTAAGTTAATATACAGCCTATTACAATATACATTTCAACATTTAATGCCATAAATAAATATGTAAAAAGAATAAAACTTTCAATAAATGGTTTTGAAGTGCATGAATAAATCCAAAATTGTAACCCTAACCCTGGGTCGTCAGTGCGCATGTGTAGGCGTATGTGTGCAGTGGCAGTGGAGGAACGTTTGTTAAAGAGACCGAGCCCCAGCTTCACGGTGTTGTGCCGAGTTGTTCGCACCTCGTGGGACTTTTGGATAATTTATCACCGTTGATGAATCACATAAAGAATATTTTTATCGTTTTTAAATAGCCAGCTACTTGAAATAGACCCACGGGGAACTGCAACGCGCATGCAGTTGTCGGCAGCACAACACGGTGAATGACAGGGGAGAGAGAGAGAGA
>NC_060166.1:19182770-19204116 GCF_021292245.1 Micropterus dolomieu | reverse complement strand
TACACTACTAATACTAACTGAGGGGCTATAAGGATGAATTATGGAACACCTTACCTGTAACTTTAGCGCATTGATCTTAAGGCAGCAATGGTAAAACAACAGACAAACACAATACAGACAAATGGAGGGCATATGAATGGTAATGAGGGCAGAATTTTTGATATTACCAATAATATGGAGATTGGTTGTTACAAGTAAATGCTGTAGTTATATTGTACTTTTGATGTCGTTTTAAAAGGTGATTACATTGCTTTAATGAAATAGATCCTTCTGTGTCAAAGCAGATTTGTAATAAAGGGAATTAAAACAAAAGGGAGAGACAAAACAAGATTTGACAGAGATGCCCATCAATGTCTAACCTGTAGTATGACAAGTGCGTTCTCCATGGAGAGATCATCAGACGGCAGCCCTTGACTCTTCCAGATCAACTGCTCACTCTCCGTGCACAGGAATGACCGTAAATCAAACTCTGATACAAAAACAAACACGACACAAAAGCACATGCGTATTTGTTGCCTTTTATATTTGTTTACTCAAAAGAGAGTTGGTAATTTTAATCAAACCTCAGACACCTCAGTTACTGGACACTTCAACAACCACTTGACAAGTCCCAATTCAACAATAGTGTATAATAGGGCTGACCCCGAATAGTCGAAGATCCGATGCAGTGAAATAAGGATCATGCCATTTTGGCAATATGGGGGTGCCCAACGTCTGATTTTACATAGAACTACCAGTTTTCTCCCAGTAAGTTAATATACAGCCTATTACAATATACATTTCAACATTTAATGCCATAAATAAATATGTAAAAAGAATAAAACTTTCAATAAATGGTTTTGAAGTGCATGAATAAATCCAAAATTGTAACCCTAACCCTGGGTCGTCAGTGCGCATGTGTAGGCGTATGTGTGCAGTGGCAGTGGAGGAACGTTTGTTAAAGAGACCGAGCCCCAGCTTCACGGTGTTGTGCCGAGTTGTTCGCACCTCGTGGGACTTTTGGATAATTTATCACCGTTGATGAATCACATAAAGAATATTTTTATCGTTTTTAAATAGCCAGCTACTTGAAATAGACCCACGGGGAACTGCAACGCGCATGCAGTTGTCGGCAGCACAACACGGTGAATGACAGGGGAGAGAGAGAGAGAAAGAGCGAGAGCGAGAGCGAGAGCGAGAGCGAGAGCGAGAGAGAGAGGTGTCTTCAAAAAGCCTCAGTTTAGCTGGAAATTTACAGTGTATGCTGAATGAAAAGAGACTGCAGCTCTGTAGCTTCTCAAGATTAAAGCAGAGCTACCGTGTGTACTGCATTATTAAAGTTAGGGTAGGCAACGTTGGAGAAACTAGCAAGAGAAAAAAATCCCACCTACTCCCTTAAGGCCTCCATCCAAAGCCACTCCCCCAAAAAACATTTTTTAAGTGGAAGAGTGTGCACAGGATGGTAGGGTAGGTTGACAGGCAGATAAGCCAGCCAATCATTTCAATTGGACCAAATAAGGCAAATAAGTCAAATCTTTGTGTCAGATCATCTGATTTATCGATTGCTGTCAGAATGTAAAATGAATTTCAACAAATATAACAAAAAACACTTCTGTAATAAACTACCTACCCCAGCTAAGTATTGTAAAGAAAAGTATTGAAATCTTTACTGAGTTAGTTTTTTTGTAAGTACTTGTTAGGTTACTTGCATGATTAAAGATAAAGATTTTAGATAGAGACTTTTTTTGACAATATACCAACATGATTGGTAAATTTTTGTGTAAACTGTAGACTTGGAGAGGTTTCTAGCAATTTTAACACTCTCCACTTTCCAATTATTTAATAATTTTTAAGTGTTGTATATGCACCATATGCATTAACACAGTGCATTGTGCCATGTGTGTGGGTAGCAGTGTGTTTGTGCAGACTGTTTAGTACAGGAGTTGGCATATGTTGGTGCCAGCGGGTTGTTTATTTACTCTGAAGTCCAGATTGAGCCATCCACGTCTCCAGACAGTGCTTTCTACGGTCTTCAGGAGCCGCAGACAGATAGGTGATGAACGCCGCAGCAAGCATAGCCCTCATAGGGAGCGTGTCCAACTCGTTCTTTATCTCAGACATCTGATAGACAGAGAGACACAAGGAGAACAGATACAGGCCAGAGAGAGGAGAGGAGGAGTTGACGGACAGGTAAGTGATTAGGGTGAAAAAAGTACAAAAAAGAGAAAGACAAGAGACAGAAGGGCTCCATGGGGATTGGAAGGAATCAGAGGGATGAATGTAAAGAAAAGGTAGGGATGAAAGAAGAGAAAAATGGAAGATAAAGGTAAGTAACTTGGCCCATGTGGGCATAGCATGAGCTTTCACTTCTCCAAACTGATTAACTGTAAACCCAACTCACAACACAGGAGCACATTCCTACACTTTATTGCCCCGTTATGAGCTAATGTGACATTACTGCTGTCATTTCTAGGTTGATCAGGATTCCTTTGATGTAGTCTAGAGGGGGATCACAAATACACATGCACATGTTTAATAACTATGCACTGGGCTTAATTGTCAAGTCTTATGAGTCTTGAATGCCCACGCCTCTGAGGCTGCAGGTTTTTAGGTATACATAATATCTGGTCTACTGGATAATTTATTTATCTTATTTAAAAAGGGACCATGTATAGTTTGAATCATAAATGATGCAACGTACCAGATCATACCTTTAAGCTAATACTGTCAAACATCCTGCCACATTATTTGATGTACTTCAACTCAAAACTTGTCTTTTTCTGCACCACTAATTCTGTAGCTATGTACTCCCTCTCTATATGTGGTTCTCCCTTTCCCTTGAAACACCCAAGTTAGAGGCATTAACATATAGCGAACCACAGCTACTGCATAGTGTGCAAAAGAGTTAGGGATGAAGCGTGTGTGTGTGTATGTGTGAGTAAATGGAAATACGTGAGCAGAGAGTAAACTGGCTCTTTTGGTGAGGGCCTTGGGGGAGGCAGTGAGTGTGAGGGTGTATGTGCAAGTGTGTATGTCAGGAAGAGATTGAGTGTTTTAATTAAGGTGCAGACAGATGCTGTAGAGAGGAGTAAAAACAGCCAGAAGGGACTCAAGACAGCAGGATACATCCCCCTGTCACACAAACACACACGCGCATGTACATACACACACCTCCTGTTGCGCTTACATGGTAAATGAGCCCCTTTCTTAGAAAATGTGTATAACCTCCCACACCAATACACACATCAACAAACTCATACATCAAACTACCTGTGCGTTCCACCGTGTGTGTTCCCCGTCCAGTTGTGATATAAGCTGCTGGGCTGCAGTGATCGTGTCCTGAGCTTTTGTCACCTCAGCCTCCAACTTAGCTGCCTCTGTAGTATAACACTGAAACCTGAGGAAAGATAAAGTAGTAGAAGAATGTGTTTGATACGGGGACACTGGAGATTTCTAAGACTGGAATTCTTGTTTTTGTTCAATTTCCCCAAAGACAGATTAAATACACTGTAAATATATCATAATTTATCTGATGTATAATCCATTTGTAGTTGCTTCTACGCCGTTGAAAGTAGAAGTGAGGCGAGTTGAGGCGAGGAGAGGTGAGGTGAGGTGCCAAGAGAGTAAGGAAGGAGAAGAGGGGAGAGGAAGG
The DNA here is from genome assembly GCF_021292245.1 of Micropterus dolomieu. Taxonomy (NCBI): domain Eukaryota; kingdom Metazoa; phylum Chordata; class Actinopteri; order Centrarchiformes; family Centrarchidae; genus Micropterus; species Micropterus dolomieu. The sequence continues at coordinate 19,200,485 of NC_060166.1, read as the reverse complement.
GAATGGCCGGTGAAAAAAAAATGTTTCAGTTCGATGCACACAGTTAAGGGATGATTGTAACAAACAGGGATGGACTGGAAGATAAACGGCAGGACAGATTGTTAGAGAGAGCAAAGGTTGAAGATGTGTGACTGAGCATAAGGGCTTGGTCACACGTGCAGTGTGAAGTTCACCTGTGTTGGACTATGACCTGAAAAGTAAGGGGGGACTTGCCAATGTCCAAATTTAAAAGATGGTGGAAAAGACATGCCCTTTAGGCATTATGGATTGTTTGTATCCATATGTATATCACTACATGGTGGAATAATACAAGCAGCAGAGAAGGATTGATGACGCACAACTGGAAGTGATTGAAAGGGACAGCAAATTCAAAAAAGTGAAGTTTCTCTCTTGTGGATACCTTTTGGAAAGCTGCATTATTGTCGGTCATACCAGCTTTTCACCATAGTTTAAAAGTAAATTTCGCTTTCGCCAGTTCTGGTCTGGCCAATCGAAAAGACAGAATGAGTTCTTGTCATGCTCCTGATTGGATCAGGGGTTTTTTGTTTTTTTTTTGCTATCTAGTCAACCTGAAGTTAGGGCTAGTCATAAGGGAATGATGGTCACTGTGAAGTTGAATGATTTGAATTATGTTTTTTTACAAAAACATTACCGGAGTCATTTCTGATGAAGTAAAATGATAACCTTTTTTCTCACAGGTGAAATACAGTAGAAATGGAAGAAGGCTGGAAGAAAAGACTGAAGGTTGGAATGAGACATACTTCTCTTTCAGCTCGTTTACTTTGGCTCCAACAGAGTTGAGCTGGTCCTCCAGCTTATTCTTTCTACTCTCCGTTTTCCTCAGGTTTCTGGACACATACACAGAACACAGTAAGGTATCTTGTGTGTCTAGGTTTATCATGAAGCATTGTCTATGTGTGACTAAAAGATGTCTGATTAAGACCAAGACCACAAGCTCACTTACAAGCCGGGAATCTTTATGAAAATCACTTAAAGGCAAATTGAGTAGGATTTGTCATTTGCTGTTTGTAAACATACCATCCTAAGTGGTGGTCAAGCGAGCTAGAGAGTAAATGAAGAGAGTGGTGTTAGTGGTAACAAATCAGAGACCCTCCACACAATGCTGCAGGAAGGTGCCACATTGCCGTGTGTGTGTGTGTGTAGCTGGACCCTGCTCTCTGTCAAACAGACACACAGACCTGCAGCTCTTTATACATCCATGACACAGGCCGAGAGCAGAGGAGAGACAGACAGTAACCCATCGCAGTGGGCGTTTAGCCCCCAGCCAATAACCTGCTCAATACATCCCGACCTCACACCCTCCGCGCTGTTATTGGCTGGGAGCCACAAACCAACTGCCCAAATGCTGACGCCCAGAAACGTCACGAACATGAAAAACAAGAAGAAACTACAGGCAGTGGGCAGGGTCTCTGCAGATACATACACCGCCATAATCTTTTAGTGATTCATTTCGTGTAAGTCTAAACATTGTTTTTAGGAAAATCCTACTCATTCAGCCTTTAACAAAAAACAGCTAAGTTGGATACATGATTTATGCCCCAAAATTGCAACTTATTTATGCATATAGCTTATGTGCAGGTGTGTGGTTTTGTTAAAGAAATCAATCATAATCATTCTTAGATGTTATCTGGAGTGGTGCTTGTGTATGTGTCTGTTCCTACTCCAGTAGTCCAGCCTGCTCTCTCTCCAGTGGCTCTATCCTCTCTCGGACTCGGGAGTATTGGACGTTGGCTTTGACCCAGGCAGCCAGAGGAGCAGCTGCCGCACTTGCACGCTTTGCATTCTGACCATAAAAACGACAGCATCACAAGTCAGAAACAACTCAGTTATGACAACAGCCACATTACTTCAGTGAGCGAAAAACAAGAGGTTAATAACAGCCATACATCTAATTCTCATTCTGCCATTGTGACTAGCTGACCTTGGGATCAAAGGAGGCCTTGTTCCTGTTGAGCAGCTCTTCCACACTCAGGCGAATCTCAGGGGTGATGTTCCTGGCCTCAAATGTAGCTATGTCCTCCCTCACACCACGCTTAGCCAGAAAGCTACAGAACAAAAGGGAAAAATAAAACAAGGAAGAGAGAGCAGATTGGAAATGAGAAGGTGAAAAATAAAGAAGTGGAAAAAAGAGAGGCACACAGAAAAGATGTGTGTGTGTGTGTGTGTGTGTGTGTGTGTGTGTGTGTGTGTGTGTGTGTGTGTGTGTGTGTGTGTGTGTATGATGTTAAATGTCATGGGGATAAAGCAAAGTGAAGAAGTGAGAAAGATAGGAAGAGAGGCAGATCATTAGAGAGCTAGAATAAAGTGACTTTTTTTTTTTTTAAGAAAATGAAGAAGCTAATTAATTTAAGCCTAAAATTATGAGAGACTTAAAAGTTTTTGTAATCTCTAATTAAGTGCAAATAGTTGCAACTTATTCTCTTTGTTACTCAGATCCATCTCTGCCTGCCCCACCACTCCAAACCACACTGTCTTTGTTAATTGCAGTGCTCAGAGTGGAGCTGGCACACCCAATTAATACATTAGCAGTCATTAGCAGGTCTGTCTGATCCCCTCTAAAGGTGCCCATTGTCAGATAAGTGATTTGTACTAAAAGGTAATCAACATTGAAACATGAAGGAATTGACACAGTCACACATGCAGCATACACAGACAAACATTAAACATAACAACTTCTTTTTTGACACATGGTTTCATTTCTTTGAGGCCTGGGTGTATAAGTGGTGGGAAAACATCAATGTTTGAATGAGAAGACTAATTAGAATATTCTGCCTTGAAAACAGCCCAAACTTGAGCAGAAATTGATGGTTTGGGTGTTTCTCCAATTTAAAAATCTTTTACAGAGAGTGCTAAGGTTTTTTCATTATTATTATTATTATAATTCATTTTCTTCATGTTAACCCAGGTGTGAAGATTTCTCCTTCTCGCCATCCTTTCCCAGCTGTGTCAAACCTTTCCCTCTTCCTCCATCCCCATCCATCCCTTAACACCCCATCACCTCCTCACACCTCTTTTTTGGTAATCCTAAAGGTGTTGAAGATCCTCGTTAATTACTCCCAACAGTGGAAACTTTTATCGTCTTTCTTGCCCTTCTTCTGTCTATCCTTTTACACATTCCTCCCATATCTTCCCCACTCACCTCTTCATGCTGACCCAGGAGGTGTCGAAGATGCCCATCAGTCTCAGTACCCCCTCCAGGATGTCTCTGATTACATCAGGGGGCATGCGGAGGGAGCGAATCTCTGACAGAGCTTCGGGCTTGATGTTTCCTACTGCACGCTTTGCTTCATCTACCAAAGGCTAGAGGGCAGCAATGATAAGATAGAGGGATACAGAGGTAAAGAAGGGATAAGTAAAGCCGGGATAGTAGGTATGGAAAAGATAGAAGGCAGTTGTACATGTTAGGCTTGGGTGGTATTTATTTTTTCATACCTTAATACCTTTGTGATGACATTTCACTAACTTGTACTGACTGCACAAGTCAATAAGACAACTTACCTGTACTTCCTTCAGCTCATCATCTATTTTGGCCTTTCTCTCTTCAATCTTGGTCACTTCTTGAGCCATCTTGCCTTTTATCTTTTCCATTTCTGTCTTCTGGTCACTGGCATTCTGAATAACCAAAAAGATCATGTGATGTGCATTGTGTTGGATTTAAATTATATCCATCCAATGTTTCAAATTTGGAAACACAATATTATATGCAGTATACTCCCTTCAACTTGCTATTCGCCAAGAAAACTTGATCACGGACCTAGAGATATTACAAGTTAAATCGATATAAACAGCCTTTTAAAATGCAAATGACCCCTCTTTTTCAGTACTTCCATTCTGAGATGCGTCAGACATACAGCCCCAGTCCGCCTCTGAGTAAAGATGAAAGATTTGGTTTAGGAGCAGTCAGACTAAGACCCAGTCATCGGGGATGAAAAGAGAGAGAGGATGAAGATTTGGCAGCATTGTTTTCCAATACTTTCTCTCGCTCTCTCTCTCAATTCAAATTGGCTTTCTAAGCATTAATGTGTAACAACAATATTGCCAAAGAATCCTACAAATTACATCGCTCTCTCTCTCTCACTCCCCCTCACCTCTATATCACTAGAATCTATCTATCTTATCACATCTCACCCTCATCCAAAGCTAATCCCTTCATTGACTGTCTCCCTATCCCTCCATTTCTCCCCTTGTCAAGCCTTGATCCCTTCCTATTTACCCTTATTTTCCTCTCCGAATCACATTTTCCTTCCTCCTTCACTGTTTCCCTCTCCCACTGAATGTTTCCATCTTCCAAGCCTCTATCACTCTGCCACCTAGCTTGCTTCAACTCTTCATCTCTTTGTCCCAGACGTCCCCCCCCCCCCGCTGTCTCCATGTCTACAGGAGACATGGCTGCTACAGCCCAAAAGGATGAGTCTAGTTGTTAATTATCACTCTGAAAACTGACTCCGCTGACAGTTTTTCCTTCTCTTGTTCCTCTTTTTTCTTCTCTCTCCCTCCTTCCCATCTAACTCAAAAAGCAGAATTCCCGCAGGGAGAAATACAGACGGATATCATAACTAATGAACAGGGTTCAGCTTAGTTTTTTCACTGCATATATCTATCCATCCATCCATCCATCCTCCAGACAGAGCCAGCAGGAGGAAATGGAAACATGGAAATCAGGAGATAGAAAACACAGGATGAGAAGTCACAGAACAAACAACTGCGCACACAAACTAAATAAACAGCGTCTTCACAGCAGGGTAGACACAGACATGGGAAATCCAGAAAAAGTTTCTTGCATAATACAATGCAGATGAGGAGAGAAGGAATGAAGGGAAGGGAAGAGGAGAGCGCTGGGAGGAAGGACGGACACAGTAGGAGTTGCGAGACATAAACCCCTGCGGGACTGTCCACTGAGTGTCAAAGTTACACACACAGTCAAACACACACACACACACACCTGCATGGAGGTGGTGATTTCCTGCAGGGCAGAATCTGCCTCCTGTTGTTTGGTCTTCAGCAGTGCACTCTGCTCTGCAGCCCGCCTCTTCAACTCATCGACCAATGCCTTAGCTTCGTTCATCTTAGACACTCCTGCCTGCAGACACAAGTAGTCAATCATAAGCTGTTGTGAGAGACATGAGATATGACTCCGATGTATGAGCTAAAAAAGAAAAAAGTAAACTCTATACCAAATTCAGCAGTGCTTCTAATGGCAAGTGTTCACTTACTTACAACCACTTTATTTGCAATCAGAAACGCTCAGTTCTAAAAAACCAAGATGGAGGATTCGAAACAAACCTTTTACTTCTACTTAGCTCCCTTCAAGAGATGCTTCATAAATTTTGATGTGAAGCATCTGTGCTTCACATCAAATTTATTTTTAACAGGGTTAGTAGGAAAAATACTTATAATAGCAAACATAAATTTACTGACTTTTGCTGCCTCCTACATGAACTTATGGAAAATGATCAAACAAACACCTGCTCCGAGCACTTTTCTATTCATCTTAGTTCATTGTGCATATATGTACCTTGTACTACAGCTGATATTGTACCTGTAGATGCAGTTGTCTCGTTGTGAGCTGGCTCTGCTTCCGGCTATATATTGCAGTGTAAACATGCAGAAAGGACATGTACTGGCTGGGTGTGGCACCATGTTCTCTACATGACTCATGGACCATCAGGAACAAATGGCACAGGTCTCCCTGAGCATATCCTGCTGGAAGCAGAGGATGAAGTATCTTGTGAGCAAAGAGTCTAGGAAGTCAATTCACAACATGGAACACAGCCAAACAGTAAGTTTCCGACTGCTGTTTCCAAAACAAGTAATGAAATGAAAGAAAACATACATTTCTTAATTTTTCATTTCCATTTTTATTTTAAGTTACAGTACTAAGATTGCAATTGTGATAACTGCATGTTGTGAGTGTGAACTGCATGAAGTGTCTACAAACTGCATCCACAGAAGTGCAGTACAGTTAGGATTAGGGAAATGACAGGGATGAACTACAGAAATATGGGTCATTTTCTAAATAATTATACACTTTTGCTATGAATACAAGTGATCCTACCTGAGCTTCTCCCCTTTGTGGACTTGTCTCGTTCATTCTCCTCCCCTCCTCCTTCTGTTTTTGCCAGCAGCAACTCAGGAATCTGACAAGGTACAGGTTCACATATTCCGGATTTGAAATTTAGATAGAAAGCATTCATGCATGCATAAAAAATGTTCTTCTCTCGCTTGCTTTTTTAAAAAGATTCTGTCAAGTTTTCAATTTTAGGCACCACAGGTAAGCAAATTTACTTCTTAAACCCTGCAGTGATAGGGTCAATATTGGCTCTGGAGCCACGGGATACTGGTAAAGCATACATATGTACAAAGCTACAGCAGAGCAGCTGTTAGCTTGCCAGAAAAAAATTAGGCTACACAAATCTGTCTTTTCGATCTTTCTAGGCATATGTAAATCATTCTCACACTTTTAGCCGGAGTTATCATGTTAAATACTAGATTGAACTTCACCAGCAATTGCTGATTGAATATCTGTTTTTGATCTTGTTGCTATACTTCTCCTCCTCCTCCTCCTCCTCCTCTAACCTTCTTCATGCTGCTTTCAGACCATCCTTCCATCCACTGGACAGAGCACTTGCGGTAGAAAGCTGGGTTGCTCTCACAGTTGATGGTGAAGTTAGAGTTGGAGCAGTCCATGATCAGAACAATGTGGAGGTTCTGCTGGATTCCTGAGGGGGTGAGATACACAAAGAATAACAGAAGAGGTGGGAATCAAAACAGTGGATAAGTTCACCACAAAATGTTGTTTGAGACACAGCAAATGAGAGGGAAACAGAGACAGTGAGCTGCAATGTGAAGACAGGCACTAGTTGTTGTGTCACAGATATTGAGTTGGATAGTGAAGGTGAGCGGTAGGCTCTTTAGTTGGTTTGCTTTGACAAACCAACAGCTATTGATTTGATTCTCTAGCAGCATCCTCAGTGACACTGAACCACTTCTACAGCACACACACCACTGCACAGCAGGGAAGCAGACAAATAAAGTCAGATACAATCCACAATCAGTGGAAAGAAATGACACATGTAGACTTTTACAGTGAGAAGAGACTACCACATGTGCCACATAGATGTGAACAGACCACAATAATGAATAGCACACAGACAGAGAGAATGTGCTGTTGATAAATATACTGACTGTAGGAAAAGTAGTTGTAGAGTGGTCCGGTGAATCCATCCTGGGAAGCAGCATCTTTGAGGGAGGAGAGGAGAGGCTCCAGTTCTTCTGGGGTGTACAGACCTGGAACTTCACCTAAAACATAAGAAATTATCAGTGTTTACTAATCCAGTAACATCTCTCAGAAGAAACAACATATAAGATAGTAGGGCCAGAACCTATGATTGCTGGACAGCATAGTTTTTGCCGTATTGTAATTGTGGCCACTCTAGTGCATGGTTCATATTCAAATCCAGACCATGTATACCCAAAAACAAGGGCTGCAATAGAAGTGTGTTAAATGCACACAGCATATAAACATATTTATGAGACCCTCCACTGACACTCATTCTTATTTATTAAGCTGCAATTTGACCATAACTTTATATGTTGAACTTAAAGGAATAGTTTCACATTGGCAGTCAGTGCGCTCGGCGAAGAAATAAACCAGCACAAAAGCCCCCGTAAAACCACAACTTGTCATTTTTACACTTCAATTTGTGCACAGATAAAACAAATGATATATAACTAGTTAATTAGTGAGATTTAGAGGGCTGGTACATTAATTTTGTTACCTTTAGACAGAGGTAGGCTTGCTGTTTCCTCCTGTTGCCAGTCCTTATGCTAAGCTAAGCTAACCATCTCCTGGCTCCTGCTGCATATTTACCAAACAGACATCAATCCTACCATCTAATTCTCTGTAAGAAAGTGAATAAGCATACTTCCCAAAATGTCGACCATCTCCTTTATTACTAACATTAAACCCACCTTAAAATTCTAACCTTAACCCTGAAAAGAAGTTGTAACTCCTCGAAGTCCAACAAGTCAAATCTGTTCTCATAAAAATAGAAGTAAAGAAAATGAAACAATACACACCTGATGACAACAGGCTGTTGACCATCTCTAAGAAAGCAGGGTGGACAAACTGATAATCTTCCAACAGTAGAACAATCTGCTGGCCCTCCAGACCTGCCAGTTGCATCACCTACATATACAGTACAAACACATTATATGTTTGACACACATACATTTGATATACATACAAGCAATAAATATCACAGGTATACTGATACTAAAGTTCCTTTAACTATCACTATTTGTGCTTTTGTGATTTAATTGCTATGTGCAGGTGCCATTTAACAATCTATTTGGCCATTTAAATCTGAAAGGGAAACACTTGATAGAGTAGTAATGGGAAGACAATTAAAACGATTGCTAGTACAATGCAATTATCTGTAAGTGCATGCTGCAAAAAGTTGTAAGTTACCGTCTTGAGATCATTGCTGAACTGCTTAAGAGTATAACCACGGGAGATTTTGGGCGTGAACAATGTGTATCCGAGCATGTGTGACACCAGGGACGTGGCTGTGTGCCGACCCACTCCACTCCGGCCCGCCAGAAGCAGAGAGCCACCGGGCCGACTTAGTACCCGATCCACCCTGGACACAAAGTCGCACACTTCCCAGAAAAGGAGAAGATCTAGCTCCCTGTTATCACGACTGTACAGCACTACTCCCTAGGGGAAGCAAAGGGAGGAACACACACAGGTGAGGAACTGCACCACAGACACTCCGACAAATGCAATGAAAATAAGAACACAAAGACAAAGAAACACAACCACATCATGAATGAGACACAAAGATAAAACCATAAGCGGATGAAAGAAGCAGAATTATTCCGATCTTTAAATTACTAAGTTGCAATATCATAATGTAAACAAATTAAAAAACTCCTGCATTCGAGATTTTACTTACTTTACTAAAAGATAAATATCAATAGCACACACACACACCATACAGTTCATCACTGTGTACCTTCTGTATAACTTGTTTTAGGTCAGCAGAATCCAGGCGTCCCAGTTGTTTACCATGAGGAGGTAGAGACTGGCCTGGAGCCAATACAGCCCCTTCAGTGGCTCCCCATGTCACATAGAAACCATCTGCACACAGGGGAAATATTACACACTGTTAATGTATGTGCATCAGATGACATACAGCAAAGATTGTCTACAGAAGTGAGACAAAATACACACAAAATGAGCACTTCAAAGACAGCACTGGCACAAAAATGAAATAATCCCAGTCAAATACATGTGAAAATGAGGTAAGGTGTGTTCAACCTGTGCATTTGGTTTTTTTATAAATCCCACAGGGATTCTGGAATATTGCGCTTCCGTGTCACTTAAACTGAGCACTGGTGTTTTATGCATGCTTCTCCAGTCTCCAAGTTTAAACTTTTGGTGAGCTGGTTCTTGGTATGACACTGTAGCTAGAAGCACACTGGATGTGTTGAAAATAATTGATCCTTAAGGCCTCTGTCTCTCTGGTGTCCTCAGTCTAACTGCTAGCACTGTAAGCCTTTGTTTAACTGTTTCAAGGGCCTTTATTATAGATATGTCACTGTATTTCTTCAGCAACCAGGACCTGTTCTTGATTATTACACCACTCCAAGTTGAGCAGGCTATCTTTGCATGTTTTCTTAAAACTGGCCTCAAATATAAGTTTGCATGAAGAAAACTGTCTATGGCTTGCTCTTGCCAGCATGTGCCTGCTGTGCCGATCATTACAAAGTACAAATTATTTTTATTAATTATTATGGTACATTTTAGTATTACTATTACAGTGTCTATTTGTATATAAGGAGGAGGGGATATGTATAGTATGGACAACACCAGACATCATTCTGGTATAACTCTTGATTCTTGTATGGCCTTTTCTCATGTATCTCATACTAGGAGTTGGCAGGCAAGTGTAGCATTGGAGTCCAACCAGCTCCAACCAGGACTTAAAAGCAGTTGCCAACATCTCACACCTGCTAGGAATTCAAATGTTATTACCTTAGGGTTACACTATATTCTTGATAAGTGAATGAGAACAAATGGTTATGCACGTGAATTTTGTTAATCAGTTTTCAGTGGTTTGGAGTAGACAAACCAAATTTATCCACGTATAGCTGGTTTGAAATAAGCATGAGAAACAGCCATAAATGCAGAGCTGTCAAAGAGAGCCAATCAAATGTCACTTTCACTCAGGCATAAGTGAATCCATCTGAACCCACAAACAGTTGTTTTGTATGTGTATGTATTTGAATGGAGGCATATGTCAGTGAGAATACAACTATCGCATACCAGTCATGTTATCTAGAGTGTCAGAGCCCCAGTCTCCCCTTATGATGGAGGAGAGGATGTTATCAAAGGTGTGAAGGTCTTTGGAGGAAACTAGCCGGTCTCTAAACAGCCTCCTGGCCTCATATGCTACCACCTCCAACACGCTGTCTGTCACATTAGATTGAGCTAAAAAGAAACAAATGAGATACACACACATATTTGGGTTAATAAAAAACAGGATATCGCAAAAAATGGGCATGCTTGCATTTACACACAAGATGAGATTTGTTGATTGTGTTTAAAAATGTGTTTCTAATCAAAACCTTGATACAACATTCAAAACAGACTGAAACACTGGGGTGGTTACGTACAACATACAACAACGTTACAACATTTCAATGATTCATCTGCAAAGTGAAATTTCATTTTCTGTTTCTCACTTACACCATGACACACACAATGGGTATTTTGTAGCCCAACCGTATCTGTCAAAGTTGTTTAAGTTTCAAAAAGGACAGACACAGCAGTGTTTACACTATGACTCAGGCCTCAACATGAGTCAAAGGGCTGTTTTTGCCGAGATCAGGCATGACAAAAGCACCTCCAAGGGTGAGACTAAATGGACTTAATTCCCCCAAGAATCAACAGAGTGCTGCAGGCTAAAAAGAGAACGCTATAGGGACATGCCAGAACTGTGGTCTCATAGGCCGCTAGCAACGGCGTCTGTCACATTATATTGACAGAGCTGAAGGAGAGAGTCAAACAGAGAGCCAGTTGACACTCCAGGGGTTTCCTGGCATATAAAAATTTAAAGATCACTAAGGAAAAGAAAACACTTAAGTGCTAAACCTTTTCTATGCGTATGGCTGCTCTTTGGTGGACAACCCATGTAAAGGCAACACCGTTTCTATATCCTATTTTAGCATATTTAACTATAATGTTGTGTTACTTATTGACTAGCATGTCCCCTGATACTGATATATCTGTGATAAGCTTAAATTGGCTGATAACGTCTTATGCTCCAGATACACTGCTGTGCAACAACAAAAACTGCAAACCAAAGTCCACTATACATAATCTCTTGCTCATTTACATGGGGAAACATCCACAATCTCACTTGGTCTTGGGAGCAGGTCCATTAAATTTATTTTGGCCAATTGGGGGCAGCAGAAACAAGCTGTGAATACAGCACTGACATATGAGGTGCATTTGAATGATGCTTTTTTTATTCCCCGCCCCTGCAGTCACCTGCAGCTCACGTTACGACTATCAAGTTGGCAAAAATCAGTCGCAGTCATCTCGAAAGTACCTATTATCACCTTTTCAACTTTTTGGCAGACTTAGCCGTTGCTTATTTACACTTGCGTTAGTTACAGAGCAATCATTCATCATTATCATATCGTTAATTTGGAGAGTTGTGATTAAGTCCACCAGGCAAACCAATATTCACTCTCTTTAAGCTCTGTTTTTTTATCTCTATCAACACCTGATGGAAATATCTGGCTTCTCAGCTGCTAAATGCTCCACTATATTCACCAGTTAAATGCTAACTGTGTCTGTTTGCGTTTGGTGCTGAACTGGTAGTGTACAGTAGGTTTTTAGAGCTTTTTTGCTGAAAACAGCTGCCTGCTACAGCTGAGAATTATGTTATGAGGGCAGTGACAGTGAAGCAAAGCAGTAAATTTACAGACTGGACAGGTAAACAATGCGCAGAAACTCGCTATAAAGCTCTGAAATGCCTAGCGGAGCTGCAAATTCAAGCGATGATTCTCAGCAAAATATTGGTTATAGCCTCTTTAAATTTCAACAGAAGTTATGCAAGTTATGACGTGTTGTTAATATATTCATTGTGATCAAATGCACACTAAAACTCACCAAAAACGTCAACACAGTCACAGAATAAAGTCACAGAATAAAGATGATGGGGGTAGGGTGTTACGTACCAGAAAATACGGTGAGCAGCAAGAGGGGAGAAGATGGAGAAAGAAGTAAGAGCAAGTTAAAAAATGATGAGCATAGGAAAATAACAAGTTTGTCCGCTGACGTGTTTAATTAAAATTAATGATTGGACTCACTATCACAGCAGGAACACATTGCAGAAGGAGAGAAAGAGTGACAGAGGAAGAGATGAAAGGACGGAAAAGGGAGAGGATGATAAAAGAGGGGGAGAAAGACAAGTGACAGAGAGGAAGTGAGGAAAGAGAGGAGGGAGAGAGAGATTGAATGGAGAAAAAGGTGAGAGTTGGAGACAGTAGCTCTGAGCTAAAAGAATACTGACAAGAAACTAAGCCATCTGGCGCCGTCTTTTTGATTCTGGCATCAAAACTGACACTTATTAATGCTTTATGTTCCATAGCGGCAGCAAAACTATTCTTTGTGAAGTCTGAGGAATTAAAAGAAAACTAGAGGGTCATTAAATCCAACGTTCTGATTTTATTTACATACAGCAGTGCCTCTGAACATGTGGGTAAAGAAAGCCCCTTCTGGGCCATGGGTGTGACTCTTAAGGGGTTCCCTATTTTCAAAAGTTTTTTAAAAATGGTATATTATGCTTGGGTCCCAATGAAGGCTGAAGGTTCTTTGTTGTTCCCCAACTTAGAGAAGGTTTTCGTGTCCCTGGATATTACACCAATCTTATTCCTGTTTAAAAGTGTTCAAAAACACACATATTATTATGTGTGCATTCTTGAATGTGGTTACCTGCAGTGAGGTCATATCGCAGCAGGCTGAGGACCCATTCTGTGAGGATGCAGGGGGTAAACAGGTAGTGGCTGTGGTCATCAACTGTAAACTTGGCTTTCACCTGAGTGTAAAGATACACGGGGAGACAGTGATAAATACATATCTATAGGACATAATACACTGGCAATTTACGACACGCTGAATTCATGTTGAATTTACAGTAATTCACCAAAATAAGTGCCTTTATAGTTGTGTGTCATCAGCATAAAATGCATCATGACACAGAATTTAACTTCTTAAAGCACAACATGTGTGTCATACTTATATATTTATATTCTGTTCCTGTACAAGTCCTGGACAGAATAAAACAACCTATCACCCAATAAATAGTACAATTGAAAGACGACTAAGTGTATCCGGACATAATTAATTATGTGACATTAATTAAGTGTGATACAGAGTAAGATGCTGGAAAAATGTAACTATTAATGTACAAAGTTTACATTTATTCATTTAGCTGACGCTTTTATCCAAAGCAACTTACAACTGCTTTATATGTCAGAGGTCGCACGTCTCTGGAGCAACCAGGGGTTAAGTGTCTTGCTCAGGGACACATTGGTGGGTGTGTCACAGTGTGGAGTTGAACCTGGGACTCCCACACCAAAGGCATGCATCTTATCCAATGCACTACCACCACCCCGTTCACCACCTAAACAAAATCAAAATTGCAGCCTCATTCTGCACTACTGTGTCATGCTTTTAGCGCTATACATAAAGATTATTTTTCAAATCAATTAATCTAACGATTATTTTTTCGATTAGTCGATTAATCTAACGACTAATTTTGTGTATTCTAAAGGGAAAAAATGTTGCTTATTACTCAATTAACATACAAATTTATCTGAAATAAATATCAAAAAAATGTCTAATCAATAAATCAATATTTTATTCAATAATATTGATGAAGCATATTAGATATAATGACAATAGCAGCATATCTTAAAATTAATCCAATTTCCACGTCACTGATGTGTTGTGATAATAACAATAACTATATAACTATAACAATAATTAATTAGGCTACTTTACTTAAAACTTTTATGTTTCTGACACGGATTTATTTCAATATTGATTAAAGCAGTATGATAATCAAATACATTTAATTATCATAATAAAATACATTTGATTATCATACTGCATTACTCAATATTGTATTTCTGCATCAATGTCTTTTTAAATAAATTTTAAAAGACTACGTGGCCGGTTCTTGTGCTGATAATGGGCCGTGCTTGTGTGGAGACAGATAGTAAACACGATTTGCGGTGCTGCCGTCTAGACAAAGTGCTCCGGGATACTTTCGCTTCATGTGTTCATGCTGCTTCACGTATTCGTGGACAGCAGTTGTGCTGCAGTGAAGATATTTCCAATTCACAGAGCTCACGGGGAGTATCTGAGTATAGTATAGTGTTGAGTATCTGTCTAAAATACTCCCAAACTTTAGGCACGATCTTGTAGCTGGAGCTTGTCTGGGGGAATCCCTGCTAACACCGGATGCAGCAACGCTTCGACGCACATAATGCGAGTCGATGTATTTGTGTTATCGATTACATCGACTGTGTCGATGAATCGCCCCAGCCCTACATGTTATACCTCTGTAATGTACGTACCTGTTCTAGTAACCAAAACACTGCTAGGCACTCATCCAAAACCAAGGAATACAAAGAAGGGCTTTTTGTTTTTTAAAGCATAAAGGGCCTGGTCAGGGCTACTGTGGTGCACATGGGTGTAGTAGTGTTCCTGATCACATTCATCAGTCAGTGTGCGCTTCTTGCTCGGTCTCCACTGACTTGTTTATGCTGTCAATATCTCAGACAAGACTATGTTGCAACAAATACAAATGTGAACATGAATGAACCCCCTGTCTAAGCCAGTACCTGTTCATAGAGCTGCACAAGAGACCCAGCCAGCTGGTGTGTTTTCCCTGTGCTGGCCCAGGAAGCCTGGCTGCCCAGACTATGCTGGAGAACTGGCTGCAGGTATGCTGAGTAGATAGTCTGTAGCTGCTCCCTGTCTGGATAGCTAAAAGCAGAGGCAAAGAAGCAGAGAAACAGATAGATGCGGGGAAATAAAAAGAGAGGGTGGTGAGGGTTAGGGTTAGAGGGAAACCAACAGCAAAAGAGACGAGGAGTGATGTTGGGAAACAAACTTTAGAGAGCATATATGCAAATCCATGTATAATAGCATTCTGTTTCACAATGTGTAAAGTAATGCATCAAGTACATTAGTTCTATACTTACTCTATAGTGCAGATACGAACTATAGATGAAAAGCGGGAGGTGAGAGAATGGCTCCCTACAGCACCCCCTGTTGACATGGAGGCCACCACCTGGATGTTCTCAAGACTCACCCACTCCAGATTTTCATCATAGAATCCCTTATATGTCAAAACCTGTAGGAAAGACGGAGAGAGAAAGAGAGGAGAGAGACAGAATTAAGAAGGTGGAGAAATTGGAGAGTTGAGAGAAAGTAAGGCATTTATTAAAGGGCTTAAAACATATTTAAGAGGTAAGTACTTTAATTTTACATGGAACAGCCCTGAACCCTCACTGATGTGATACGAATCAGTGTCAAAGTCTGAGCTCATGAGGGTGTACATTTAGAACTGAAACTATGCTTTTTTTTTTTTAACCACATCATGCTTTCACAAATTAGTTTACTTCTCTTTTTGTTTTATGTGTCCTCTCTACCTGTTGCAGGAAGGCAATGAGGTTGCTGGTCCCCCATTTATCAGGTTTAGGTAGGTTGATGTCTTTTAGGTAGAGCACAAGGTTCTCACAGTCTTTGGGTCTGAAGACTCGACCGGTGTTAGAGCTGAGCAGCAGGCAGGTCTGACCAAGCTTTTGCAGGACATGGCGAGATGATGTCTGGGCACTGCAGTGAACCACAGCGACTTGGGTTGACCGTAGCCGAGAGAAGGCATAGCGCAGGAGCATGCTAGACAGAAAACAATGCATTGAAAAAAAGGTCAGAAAACATACGGCCACTTGTTTTTTAGAAAATGTGGCAAGATAGGGTCTGACTAGCTTCAGCCAAACAAAAATATGCTGTGACTCATTCATCACATAAAGGTGCTGGTCATATAATTAGAATATCATCAAAAAGTTGATTTATTTCAGTAATTCCATTCAAAAAGTGAAACTTGGATATTATATTCATTCATTACACACAGAGTGATATATTTCAAATGTTTATTTCATTGATTGTGATGATTAAAATTGACAACTAATGAAAATCCCAAATTCAATATCTCCAAAAATTAGAATATTACTTAAGACCAATACAAAAAAAGGATTTTTAGAAATGTTGGCCAACTGAAAAGTATGAACATGAAAAGTATGAGCATGTACAGCACTCAATACTTAGCTGGGGCTCCTTTTGCCTGAATTACTACAGCAATCCGGCGTGGCATGGAGTCGATCAGTCTGTGGCACTGCTCAGGTGTTTTGAGAGCCCAGGTTGCTCTGATAGTGGCCTTCAGCTCTTTTGCATTGTTGGGTCTGGTGTATCGCATCTTCCTCTTCACAATACCCCATAGATTTTCTATAGGGTTAAGGTCAGGCGAGTTTGCTGGCCAATTAAGAACAGGGATACCATGGTCCTTAAACCAGGTACTGGTAGCTTTGGCACTGTGTGCAGGCGCCAAGTCCTGTTGGAAAATGAAATCTGCATCTCCATAAAGTTGGTCAGCAGCAGGAAGCATGAAGTGCTCTAAAACATCCTGGTAGACTGCTGCGTTGACCTTGGACCTCAGAAAACACAGTGGACCAACACCAGCAGATGACATGGCACCCCAAACCATCACTGACTGTGGAAACTTTACACTGGACTTCAAGCAACGTGGATTCTGTGCCTCTCCTCTCTTCCTCCAGACTCTAGGACCTTAATTTCCAAAGGAAATGCAAAATTTACTTTCATCAGAGAACATAACTTTGGACCTCTCAGCAGCAGTCCAGTCCTTTTTGTCTTTAGCCCAGGCGAGGCGCTTCTGACGCTGTGTCTTGTTCAAGAGTGGCTTGACACAAGGAATGCGACAGCTGAAACCCATGTCTTGCATACATCTATGCGTGGTGGTTCTTGAAGCATTGACTCCAGTTGCAGTCCACTTTTTGAATGGGTTTTGTTTCACAATCCTCTCCAGGGTGCGGTTATCCCTATTGCTTGTACACTGTTTTCTACCACATCTTTTCCTTCCCTTCGCCTCTCTATTAATGTGCTTGGACACAGAGCTCTGTGAACAGCCAGCCTCTTTAGCAATGACCTTTTGTGTCTTGCCCTCCTTGTGCAAGGTGTCAATGGTCGTCTTTTGGACAGCTGTCAAGTCAGCAGTCTTCCCCATGATTGTGTAGCCTACAGAACTAGACTGAGAGACCATTTAAAGGCCTTTGCAGGTGTTTTGAGTTAATTAGCTGATTAGAGTGTGGCACCAGGTGTCTTCAATATCAAACCTTTTCACAATATTCTAATATTCTGAGATAATGATTTTGGGGTTTTCATTAGTTGTAATAATCATCAAAATTAAAAGGAATGAACACTTGAAATATATCAGTCTGTGTGGAATGAATGTATACATTATACAAGTTTCACTTTTTGAATGGAATTACTGAAATAAATCAACTTTTTGATGATATTCTAATTATATGACC
>NC_060166.1:19167143-19182670 GCF_021292245.1 Micropterus dolomieu | reverse complement strand
GTGGAGATGAGTGGTACCCGGTGGGGTCTTCTGCTGTTGTAGCCCATCCGCCTCAAGGTTGTGCGTGTTGTGGCTTCACAAATGCTTTGCTGCATGCCTCGGTTGTAACGAGTGGTTATTTCAGTCAAAGTTGCCCTTCTATCAGCTTGAATCAGTCGGCCCATTCTCCTCTGACCTCTTGCATCAACAAGGCATTTTCACCCACAGGACTGCCACATACTGGATGTTTTTCCCTTTTCACACCATTCTTTGTAAACCCTAGAAATGGTTGTGCGTGAAAATCCCAGTAACTGAGCAGATTGTGAAATACTCTGACCGGCCCGTCTGGCACCAACAACCATGCCACACTCAAAATTGCTTAAATCACCTTTCTTTCCCATTCTGACATTCAGTTTGGAGTTCAGGAGATTGTCATGACCAGGACCACACCCCTAAATGCATTGAAGCAACTGCCATGTGATTGGTTGATTAGATAATTGCATTAATGAGAAATTGAACAGGTGTTCCTAATAATCCTTTAAGTGAGTGTAGAGTGCAAATACATCCTTACAGTTTCACACCACTGCTGTGTCACATCATCCTTCTGTAGCTCACCGCACAGTGAAAACGCTGCGCACTGTCTCTGCTGCAGTCAAACAGACAGGGACAAGTGTAATTGTGGCTTGCGGTTTGGCTGAGCATTCAAACGGAAAAGCAGCCTGTCCACATCTCTGTCTATGTGTCAGCAAGGTCCATTTGTCTTCCAGTCTGTGCATGAGCTTGTGTGCGTGTATGTGTGTGTGTGTGTGTGTGTGTGTGCAGAGAGTGAAGGATTTAGTGTGCATGTAGATCATGTCTGTCAGCCGCTGTCTGGTAAATGTAGTAGTCGTGAGACAAAGATGGGACACATGAACACAAACATGTGCGCGCGCGCACACACAACAATTGGGCTGAGTGGACCTGGTATGGTGAGAATGCTACGCCGGGCGCCCACTGCTGCAACAAACGCGAATAAGCCGTTTGTATAAAGCATTTTCCCAGCACACACTCACGCAAATGCACCATATGCTGGATGACGTATGACTATAAACCCACATCGGCTATCAAAACTAAACACCCACATAACCTTATACTGTGCACGCAGGCATTACACACTCAGGCAGGCATATTAACCAAAAACAAACAACAGAGGCACACACTGCTCTGAAAAGCTATTGTTTAAATCTACTGAGTATTTTTATTTTAGCTTTATCATCTATCAATTTGTCAATACTTCAGACAGGTCGAGTGTGGTAAAAAAAAATGATCTGTGTATCCTATTAATGTGAAAGAAATGTGTAAAAATACGACGATGTTTAAGTATTAAAAGATGAAACCATAAGTATTGGGATTATTTCAGATGTGTGTGTGCACGCATGTGCATTGTTATGAGGTTATTCCTGTCCAGTCTGTATGAATGAGCGGCAAGAAAACAGGAATTTGACTGTTGAATGAAAAGACTGCAGTGTGTGTGTGTGTGTGTGTGTGTTTGGTTTGATTTTTGTCATGCATGTAAAGGCAAACACCCACTCCCTTCACTCCTTATGAACACTTATTTTTAATAGTTTTATGTAAACAGCACACACTGTACACACTGCACAGACACATTCAGTGAATGTGACATTGACAATAATACACAATGGTTATCTAGTGAACATCAACAATCACACTGTTGGAAAACTTGATTTGAAAACCCACTTTAAATATTTGGACTGGTTTCTCTTGAGGTTTTATGTTTCTACTCTACAGTATTCCTCTCACGCATGCACACACACACATACACACACACACACACACACACACACACACACACACACACTGTGCCTCTCTGTGAGTGTTTCCAGTGATTAGGTCACAGGACACCATGCATGCTGCCAGTCCAGGCTAGTCTGGGCTGGCATGGCCTGAGGGGCTGAATGTGAACACTAACCTGGTTAATATTTGATGCATTACACTGGATGACTTTTATCATAACTTTTCCATATTCACGCTTCCTTCTGCACATAATATCTTCTAATTCTACTTTGTAGATACTAAACATACTCATACATGCTGTGGTTGGGTCAGGAGTTTCAATAACAAATGAGTGAATGTGAAAAAGGACTTTATATCTACGTTTTTATTTGTTGCCTTTTAAGTTTTAAGTCCATTGCAGATAACATTGTGAATGAGGTGCGATATTATTTATGGTGAATAGTTTTACTGCAAACTCTGACCCCACATCGCTTGTGATCCAAGGCTAGAGCAGATCTTGGCAGTGTGCAGTGCAGGAGGGCGTCTCAGCCTGCATAAACAAACATTTATTAATCCAGCTGTTTTCGCCGTATTCAGTGATGGCCTTGTCCTCCAGATCCCCCCGAGAAGGTGCATCTTCGGTTCTGAGTTGTATTGGGTGCTTGGACCCCAGTATTAAAGTCTTAAAGGGTATCACATCTCTTTATTGAAAACAGTAGAAGCTTACAAGCCTACTTGTAAAATATTTAGATTCTTTTCCTCATTTGTTGTCATGTATGAAAAGACCCAAAATGAACTCTGCAGGCAAATTATTTAAACAGCATCTGTACAGGAAAGATTCTGTCAAAACCTTTTCATCCATATAAGCAGCTGATTGCTGTAACCGTGATCAATATAAGTGGTTTCCACTGTACTAGTTTAAACCACTAAGGCCCCAATACCATATCAAGTGATTCCACAAATGTAATTTGCAATAGCTGAGGGGTAAGATGACAGCTACTTTTAAGTGCTTTTTCTTTAGCGTTTTGCACCACAGGGTTTGTCACATGGGGCATGGGCTTACTTTGTGTTGATATAATCAGTTTTGCACCAAGCAGGAATTCAGCACTTGAAGAACATTTTTCTTAGAATTGCACAGCATATCTAAATATTAACCACTGTAAGAGCTTGATTGTATTCAAAACATTAGCCACAGATAGGGAACAAACTTGCCATCGGTGTGGTCAGAAATGAACTGTGAGTATGTTACTTTAGAGATATGCTTGTGTGTGTATGTGTGTGCATGCGCGTCTGTATTCCCACGGCAGGGCCAATGTTTACTCTTCCTCTGGAGACCCAAGTTCTATTTCAGGGAGTGGAGCAACAAGACGGGGAAGAGACAGGTGCCAAGGAAGTCAGCATAGAGGTCTATGAATAACAAACTGAAGGAGAAACGGATGATGGCGTGTTCGCAGTAGAAAGCAACTGACTAAGGCCCCATCCACACTACTCTCACTTAAAACGAATGCATCCTCTATCCAGGGTGGCATGGTGGTGCAATGGTTAGTACTGTCACCTCACAGTAAGAAGGTTGTGGGTTCAAACTCCAGTTGCCCCAGCCTTTCTGTGTGGGTTCTCTCTGGGTTCCTCCCACTGTCTAAAGACATGTGGCCTATGATGATTTATTGGTCCTTAGTTGTGTGCATGAGTGGTTCTTTGTCTATGTGTGGCCCTGTGATGGATTGGCGACCTGTTGAGGGTGTACCCTGCCTTTTGCCTGATGTCAGCTGGGATTGCCTCCAGCCCCCCTGCGACCCTGTATGCAGGATAAGTGGTTGACGATGGATGGACGATCTCCATCCACAACAACATTTTAGCTGCGTATCAGAATTGATCTCCATCTATACTAAAACAACTGAAAACACACATCTAGTGGCCGTTCACTGGGCATGCGCGTACCGGTGCAAACATGAAGCAGATGGTCTATTCCGTACAGAAGATTTGGTGATAGAATAAAGTAAGTCTTTGTTTTCACCGTTTTAGTCTGGTTGGTGTATGGTGGTGCAAATGTTGCAAAAGGTCTCCATTTTAAAACAAAAACGCAGTAGTGTGGATGGGGCCTAAGAGTGAACACAACTAGGAAAACAACGATTCATTTTGTAATTTCTGAAGGTTACAGTTACTCTTTCAGTCAAATCACACATAGAAGATTTGACAAGTCTCTTCTTTGCTTTCCCCTATTGTCTCACTGTCAGTCCTGTCTCTTTACAACTTTATATCTGAAGAAGTCGCTCCCTCTTTCCTCTTTACATATCTCTTACTGTGTCGGAAAAACAGAGCCACCCTCCCTTTTCTATGTACAGTAAATCATTCTCTCGTTTGCTTTCTCTCTCTCCGTTGGATGTCTGCCTTTCAGCTTTTCAACATAGCAGTTGACAGAACATTTCCACTTCCTCATCAGAAAACGCACACACATATACACAGTTATATTACATATTTAAATCCCTGATAGCTTCCTCTGTTCATTTCGGCAGGACTCAAAAACACACACCTATAATGCACACATAATGCATGCCTGAGATTCTCATCTGGTGGAGTCACAGTAGTCCTGCAGAGTCCATGGATGAATTGTGGTTCAAGGACACACACACACAATGAACACACACACTCATGCTAGAGTGGTTCCCAGAAGTTGTCTGTCAAGTGGTAATCCTACTAGTCAATTATACACGCTTTCATGAAAAGGTTCAGTATCTTGGCTTTGTGCGATGTACAGCAAAAACACACTGGAACGGCCACTCAGACTTGCCAGAAAATCCCACACTATGAAATATGCTCACATTATTACCCAGACAATAGGTTGTAGATACAAGTTGGGTGTCTATAAATGTTATTTAAAGAGATATTATGTAGTGTTCAGCGGCAACAAGCAGTGCGGTTCCAAGATTGCAACCAGGTGTGTGCTTGTATGCGTGCTCGGCTTAAACTCATGAGTGATCATAATCCGAAACACAACCGCTTTCATACAGAGATCCTGAAAATAAATGCGGAAACACCGGCATGCCAACTGTGGCTTTTCACCCAGACATGTTCCTCTAGCTGCTCCGTTACTACCAATGTTCCTGGCTGAGAGACAGATCAAATCAGACCCCCTTTTCGGCTCCGGAATGTTACCTTTCATACAGTGCAGCAGGCCAGCATATTGGCACAATCCTCCTGGGAAAAAAGGAAGTGTGAAAGCGTCTATATACAAACACACCGGGAGACAGCGTCACACACACATGCTGGAAACTCAGGTAAACTCCCACTGCAGCGTTACAGTAATAATTTTATCAGCTTGAGGTTGAACTAATCCATGCTTGTTACATGATAAAGTTACTGCATTTAGCTGACGTGATACATTGCCATTTAGTAGGCAAACTAACATTACTATTTGTTTATCTTTCACCAGAGGCTCAGCATTGTGAGCCCAGCTAAATGTATTGGATATAGACCAGAGCTAGACTGAACATTATAAATGAGATTGTTGCCACACTTTATAACAGTTAGACCGCAGTAAGTAAGTTACTGTAGTGAATGGGTCTTCAGTGTGGTATTATCCTGCACCGTTATGTTGCATTATTGTATATTATGTGGGTCACGTAAGTTACAGCGACAGAGATGGTGGAGAAGCTGTGGACCTGAGTATCGGTCAAACAACAATAAATATAACGAAAGCCCACAGCGGTGGATCTGTACTAACATAGCTTGCTGCTCCTGCCATCCATCACTATAGGCAAGTATAAACAAATCGCTCCACACTTGCTTTGTACTGTTACAACGTTTCTTGCAAGCTAAGATCAAGACTTTGACATAATACCGGTGGTGCACAGGATAGTAATATGGATACCGTACATGGTGAAGTAATGCAGAAAGACATAACATTACAACTATAGTATTTTGCACCGGATAACGTTAGCATCTAGTCGCCGTTAGCCAACGAGCAAAAAAAAAAAGGCTTTCATTTTCACTTTGTTTTCACCCAACATTATCTGATTGGCCTGATGGGCTTCAGTACATAAAACTTTGTGGCTGGTTTTGTTCCTTACCTGGAGTTTATGTTGAAGTTTGTGTTGGAGTCTGTGTTGTGCTGGGAGCCGGTTGTTTTGTGGTGTTAGTGGACTGCATTTTATTAGCTGTGGTGTTGTCACTGGAGTTGGAGAGAGGCTCTGGAGCGGGCACAGGGCTACATCCCGACCCAATACCTTCACATAAGAAGCAGAATATTGGCTGTTCTCTGCAATCAACAGAAAAAACAGGTGTGTGGTTCATTTCAAAGTGAAGTTACAGCCCATTGGTAATAAGCAAGTGAATAAGTGATTTCTTAATTAGTGATTTCATTGAAGAACTACATATAGCCCCTTAAAAATAAAGTCTTTGATAAGCAAATGTATGTTTGTTGAGGTATTTCACTTATACCTCTCAGGCAACACTAAAGGCTCTGCTGCAACTGAAAAAAAAATCAGTATAGTAACAAATGCACACTGTATTAGTGCACAAAAAAGACATGCATTTATATGTGAAAACAGTTCAGACATATTGTGAATGCATGCACACCCATCCACATGCACATGCAGCGAGCATGGAGATAAATCAGTCAGAGATCCATATTATGTGGTTACTTAGTTACAGCACATTAATAAAACTCGTCCCAGTCACCAGTTAGAGGGGAGGAGAAACAGCTGTGTCTGAAGGTCAGGAGGAGGAGGAAAACTACTCCCTAATGCTCTGTGAGTATGAATGTGTGTGTATGAGTGCGAACTTTATTGTAATTGAGCTTTTACATGATATTAATTGAAAATGACTACAAAAGAGCACAGTCACAGCACAAAGAAACACATTCAGCAGCCCCAACAACTACCTTATTAGTTTGACCTCTGTGCAGACTTGCTCTGTTCAGATGTTTTTTCATCCAATAAAACCTTACCATCATGACATTTCTATAATCCCAGGAAGCTGACTTCAGCTGGCGGTGCAGATGTTCGGTGGATGGGAGATGATTTTATTTTTTTAAACTTTTTTCTTTTGTATGCCAAATTCTCACCCACGCAGCCATAAACAGCAATGCGGACAACATTCGTCCGCTTCCCAACTGGACCGCTACCACCTGCTCATCGGATTTCTGGGAAAGGCTCATCAGCTGCCTTAGGCTGTGAGAGGGGAGCCTGCCGCTACTGACGAGCAGGGTTACTGGGGTTAAGTCTCAAACAAGAGGCCGATTTACAGCCATGGACAGGAGCCATCTATCAGCACTCTGTCGCCTGTCACCAAACTGGCCAGACCAAGCTGCCTTGGGCCAAAGACACCACTCAAAAAAGATATAATAGAATTAAAAATGAATAGAGCGGACACTTACTGGTGTATGGTAGTATCCTGCCAGTGATGATCATGTCATTATGTCATTTTTATGTGGGATATTATTCCACATGCAGACAAGCTATTTTAAGAGATTTTTTTCCATTAGCCTCTGATTTAAAAAAAAGACTGTATTTCAAGACAGGGCCTCCATTTGAAACCATTCATAAATTTGCTTTTACAGCGCGTATGTGGTGTACAACCACAAGCAAATGATTATTATTATTGCCAAAACACCTGTTACCTGACATAAATACAGTCACTGGAAAATGAAGATGGGGTTTTTAGATTAATGAGCAGCGGACCACGATCCACCCGGCCCAAAACACGCCGGTCTGGACAAAATGGGGTGGAATTCAGAGACTGTTGTGCCCACATTGTTACAGAGACCTGCCCCATACACATCCCGGATCAATCACTCGGCAGGTGGTCCATGTTCCGAGCTGTCAGCACAAGACTCCGGCAAGATGAGAGGAGGTGGACTGTTTTACATCAATGATGCTTGGTGCTGAAACACAGCCAAGATGAACTCTGTTTCCCAAATTTCAGACTTTTTATTGGGTACTATTTATCTGGGTGCTGCTGTTTACATTCACCAGACGCAAATTCAAAAAATGCACTGTGGAATGTTCAGGGTTCATACCTGTCTGTATATATGTATATAAATAACTGTATATATCGTTTTATTTTTCAATATATTATGTTACCATACTGGTTGAAATATTACTTCATTATCGTCAACATGACCCCTGTGCTTTTATTCTGAAAAGAAAAAATAAAAATCTGTGACTGCATTTTTGATCTGAAGATTAGCTCTCTGTCATGCCACACATTTTCTGCGATGTGGTTATGTTTTTGCACTGGCTTTGGTAGTTTGACAAGCTGAGAGACATGAATTACACTTGTGTTCATTGTAATTAAGGGACTTAGGCATTAGTAACAGCTTTCTTGATGACACATTGTGCTGACAATATCTAAATTATGTGGTCACAAGTGTAAAAAAGAAAATAGAAATAAGAGACTCCTAATAGCAGATGTAGAAATGATGAGTATTATGGAATGGAAAGGCCAGACGTCCTGGATATTGGGCAAATTTAAAAGTGAAGAAATGTATAGAACCGGATATCAACACTTCAGTGCAGCCAGTGATCACATGAGAGAGCTTCTTCCAAAGCATCTTACTAGCAGAGCAACCACCTACCTGTGTAGAGCAACGCCTCAACTTGTGGGCCCTAAACTTTGAGGTTATTTAATTGCTTTTGTTACATTCATGTTGCTAGTCAAATCAGTTTTATTTATATAGCCTAATATCACAAGACACAATTTCCTTCAAGGAGCTTTACAATCTGTACAGCATACAACACCATTTGATCTGAATATTTGAATGAGGAAAAACTCCAACAAAGAAGGAAAATGGCAGAAACCTCAGTAAGAGCAGCAGAAGAGTCCTTCTCCCAGGACGGACAGAGATGCAATAAATGTTGTGTGTACAAAACAGATTCACAACAGAAAATTAGTATACAATCACAAAACACAAACAAACACAATGACAAAATATAAATTATAAAACATAAATGAGACGGACCAAGTGTCACCCACTAAAAGATCATCTTCCACAAGTTTTGAAGTCTTCTTGCCTAAAGGCAACATCGCTTCAAATGCTGAGGATGAAAATTTTCAGAGGTGAGTTTAAAAATCAATGTGTGTATCAGGGTATTTGTAATATTATATACTGGTGATATGATGTTGAAATACTGTATATTTTGAGTGGTAGTAGTAATAGTACTTTTCTAGAAAGTCTTTTGAAAACTGTATATAGATAAAATAAGAGGAATTACTGTTTTTAGAAACACTAAAATCACATCGATAATAAAACCCAATATTACAATAATGCACATGGCCTAATACAACCAGTTAGAAAAACAAGAGGAGCAGATGACTGACTGCTTTAAAAGGGAGGATGGGAGTGACAGTGAGTGAGTGCAGGAGAGTGATGGAGGCCAGCTAAAGAAAGAGTGTGTGCAGTTCTGTGTGCAGTTGTGGGTGCTACAGCAGGGTAATGTGAGCCTGCAATCCCAGACCCCCACCCCCTTACTTGTATCAAACTCCCCCAACACCATACCATAATGGCACAAGCTCCTACTCCCACACATACTGTCCCCAAACTATCCAAACACCTGCATTCACATACACAGAAGCTTCAAAATACCAAAATTCATGGAAGTAAAGTCACACAGATATAGACACGCACTCCTGTATGCTGAGCATTTGCAGTTATGCACACACACACACCATTCCAAGGAGTTGGCAGGCCTATTAATACCACACTTCAAGGACTAAGGGATTGGGCATCAAGCCATAAGATGCTATCTGGTGACACTTGTGTCTCTCTTTCTGTCCTCTGGGTACTGTCTCTTACTCTGCCTGCCAAGCTGAAAGGTTAGAATGGTTACATTCCCACAGCAAGACCACGTTGACCTTAACAGGACTGTGGTCAACCTAATATGTTTATGTACTCATTTTAAAGGAGAATAAATAGTTGCATTTTGATTCTGTCCCTTCAAAACTTTGTTCTTCAACTGTAAATTTGTTTACACAGTGGTTAATTTAACACATCTGTAGACAATATTTTAATCAGAGAATGTTTTTTATGTGCCAAAAGCAATTTACTGTGCAAATTTTCAGTGATTTGTTTTAATTCCATTAAACAAATGAGTCAAACTAAATGAATATGTGATATTAAAAAATCAGAACAGTGCCAAGGAAGATAGATAGAGGAAGTTAGCAATTACGTCTAAAGTAATTTTGAACAGCTGGTATTAAATCATTAAGGACAGATGCCCATATCCGCACTGTAGCTGATTTTAGCATCAGCACTACAGACTACAGACTACAGCTGTCTGCTCAAATGAGACTACATTATTAATAATCATAAAGCAATGCCTCAACATTAGTGCATCCGTTTTAAACCAGCAGTTACTCCAACTAAGACTCAATTTTGAGCAAAGACGACAGCATGTGCTATTATTAAGAAGACACGCTTAATATGAGTTAGCGATTAAGGGTATTCCAACAAGGTCTAATTTCAGGATTTAATGCTGACATTACTCCCAAAAACTCAAGAATTTCCTTTAACTTGCCTCTTCCCCCTCATCCCTTTATAACAGAAGACTAAAGCAGAATTGAGCAATAAAGGTGGTGTTCACTTATTGTACTTGCCCAGCCTGCGAACCTCATGTGGTACCTATAATTCTGCACATGTATTTTGTGTTATTGTGGGGGTTAACAAAGGTGGCAGTGATGCAGAGTAAGGATTAGAGAAGTTAAGACTGTGGGGAAGGTTTGATCCCAAGCCAGCCAGGGCACATGTCCTTCCAAAGGCAGGGCTCTAAGCATTAAACCATCAAAATGTTAGCATGGGTGGGTAATTTGGGAAGGAAAACCACACGATTGAGTCTTTTCTGTTGGCATCAACATGCAAAAAGAATCACATGAATGTTGTGTTGGAGGAAACTGTGTGGCATAGATAATTAGAAAGCCCTGACTAGTTTTGCTTGGCCTACAGCTGTGGTACTAGACTGCAAAACAAACTCTCAAACAGACGTCACGCTGGATGTCCTGTGTTAAATTTTACAATCTAGCCTAAGAATCTGAATAAGTGCCAGCCTGTCTGTGTTCTAACTAAGATAAATGCACACAAATGTGTAGAAGTGAAAGAGAATGTTTTGAAATACTGTACACATTACATTGAAGTTGGTCCAATCGCTGCCATCAGTGACATGCACAGCTGAAATTCCTAAACGCTCCTCAACCTCCCACTATTCACATCATGTTTTTAATAGACTTTGATTGGATATTTACTGTGTCCAGGGCCAACCACTTCAGCCTGCAAATGTTTCTGTTATGCTTGCACTAACCCGAACATTGGCAGCCTGACTTCTTCCTGCAGCTGATTGCTGGTTTGGTCAGAAAGCAATCTGTGCACAGAAGTAGCATGGCCAGAAAATACACTCCTTGTGGAGTCACAAAAACCAACACGAAAGTACTAAAATAATTTATTAGGAACAGCAAGAGATTTAAGTCTCATGCACTGCATCAGCTTTATTCATATCTTTTAAGACATGTGTTGATCTGCAACCCTAAATGTACCTTAAACGTAGCTACAAACAGATTTTAAGCCTGGTGTTCCCTCTTCTTTTCTTACCAGGCAAATGTCCGTTTTAATGGGAAAGCCTGTTGGATTATTAACTCAGTGGGTTTATGGCTTAAAGAGTAACTGTGGTCATTATCCAGTCAGTGTGATGGTCATTAGTCTGTCAATTCCAACACGTTGTCTGCTCACATTGATATTCACACTCTACTGTGAAAGTAAACAGAGGCCACGGAGTGTGCTGGTGGCTTGGCCTGATAATGTGCGGCTGCAACTCCTTACCTCACACCCCCTTTTCTCGCTGCTTGCCTGACTCCTCTCTCTCTATCTACTGTTAATTGACTTTAATGTATTGACTTGATAACCCCCCAAAATGGTATCACAGGTCTTTGTTTTTCTTTGCTCTTAGTTCAAACGTACACAAGAACTTCAAAGCTTTGATTTGGTTCTAAGCGTTCTCCATTTTATATTTCTATTCAATCATTTCTTTCTTTTGTATGTATGTGCACACACACACACACACCACGCCCCTGATAACCATCAGCTCCAGGGCACACTCTATTGTTTCAGCTCAGTGCTAATTACTTCAGGTCTTGACCCCAGGTTCAGCCATAGAGCAGCAGAGGGGGATGGTATGTATGCGAATGTGTGTGTGTGTGTGTGTGTGTGTGTGTGTGTGTGTGTGAGGATAGAGAAGTGTGTGTGTTGGGGGTTGGGGGTGGGGTTGGCTGGGTGGACAGGTCATTGCTGCTGCCAATCAATTGTCACAGTGGATTTGCCTAAATATCACAGTATAATCCAGGAGGGAAAACACAGCAGCACAATGAGACCAGCTAACCTGACTGCTGCTTTTTTCCCCCTGTTTAAAGCATTTATACGAGTCTCTTATCAACAGCAACTTCCTATAAATACCTCACACAAACATGGTGAAGACTGCCAGGTAAAGAAATAACAGCTAGGGAAGGGAGTAATCCCAATGAACAAAATAGTTTGTTAGCCTGCAGCCCTGCTCATTACTATAGTTTGGTGTGTTAATGTCATTAGAACAGTTAAACAGTCCATTTAGGAAGTGTGTAGTTTTTAATAGGATCTGTCTTGTATGCCTCAAATTCCATCTAGGTTTCTCTGCTTTGTGTCTATCGGCAGAAGAAGAAAGGTCAATTTGAGATGAAAAAGGCACATATTTGTGTGTGTTTCTGGGTCATGTGTGGAATGTCAATACCAAATAATCTGAATGCAGGTGTTTCAAAGGCTCGAAACTCAAGTAAATAATGCTGATGTGTAGTCAGACTCCAGATATGTAGAAATCCCTTGATTTCAGAATTTTCACTCTCAGACATAGGATGCATGTAAATTGAGCTGAATACGGTCACTAAAATAAATAAAACGTTACTCTTGCTTTCCAAGATAGCATTAGAATGTGAGTTCAGGTATTTCTAGTATCTGAAAGTTTGATTACAGCTGGCAGACGCGTAAGTCAAGTCAAGTTCATCTTTATTATCGCTCAAATATTTGCACAGCGTCCCACGTAGGGGTTGGCTGTCATCAGACATTATCTGTCTTGTCTTGCTACTTTTTTGTCTTTGGTATAGGTCTCCCACCAACTGTTGGATGATGTCTATGATTTTGTTGGCATGTTAGACTGCCCTTTTCATGTTTGAAATGATCGTGATTGCATGTGTTCCCAGACATGGAGATGAGGAGAAAGGAAAAGACGCTCTGCATGACGGACTGATAATATAGTGTATTATAAATGATTTTAGCCTCATAAGAAAGTGAATTTGTTTTTTGCTATATTTGGCTGCTGCACATATATCAAATTTCAGCTTATCATTTATTTAAACTCCCAGGTACTTATGTGATGTGACTGTCACTGGGTTTTTACATTAATCTCTAGCTAGTTCTGTACACACCAGTTGGTAAAATGTGCTATTTCTCCTGAGAAATGAGACAAAGACAATGGGCCATGGTCCAGCAAAGCAATGATTGCTGTATCATCTGCATATTTTATGTAAAAGTAGTGGTCTTGTGTAAGTGGTTTGCAGTCATTTGTGTAGAGTACAGGTGACAAAACGCACCCCTGGGGTGCACCGGTGTTTACGTATTTAACAGAAGACATGGTGATTGATGTCCGGCCTGTTGAGTTCTACTGGTGAGTACGCCATTAATCCATCTGATCAGTCTTGGCTTGACCCCTGAGCCACTGATGCGGTTGAATTGTATTGGAAGCACTACTGAAATCAACAAGATCCAAGAGGTGGAGATTCAAATTTCATAAATTATATGCAATATCGTCATTAGAACATTGTCAGCCCTCCAGTTTGGTCTAGCAAACTGAAACTCATCCACTAGTCCATTTATACATGTTAACAGTCTTTTTAGCATGATTTTTTCAAAACATGGCATTGGTACTTATGTGAGTACAACAGGGTATAGGTGATTCATATGCGCTTTATGGGGACAAGGACCATTATGGACTGCTTCCATAAAGCAGGAATGTGTTAGGATAGAGAACTGAAATAGTCTTAGAATTGTGCAAATCACTTGGATGAAAGTACAATTCAAGAATTCCTTTTCTCCTCCTGAAATATTTGCAACAAATCCAAACACCTTCTAACTCAAGTTCACTTCCACAGCAGAGAAAAGCCAAAACAACACTCTTCACTGCTAGTTTCATGCTGTAAAAGAAAGGTCTTCTCCCAGGGTGCCACGAGCAAACAAAACCTGTCCAGTATGTGCATTCATTGCAATGCAAAACAGATTTCCAATGCTTCAGCATCACTTAAGGCCCTACTTTCAATTACAATGTCATGAGCACTTAGAGCTGATGGGCCTTTAGAGAAGGAGAGTGGAACCTGTGGTGAAGTTCCAGACAGGCTTAAAAGACCATTAGGGACTTTAAATGTAAAATAAAAAAAACACACACACACACACACACACACAGAAGAATCCACTTTTCAGATGCTCATTTTCTAAAAATACAGCCAATAAAAATATATGTAAGCCACATCAGCCAGTATAAATACAGGTTCTGGATATTGTCAGAATGAGTTGGGAAATTCTGTCTGATTTTCTTTGGAGAAGGAGAGGAGAGGAGTACAGTGGGGAAGCACATAACAGGATGAAAGAGGGAATGAAACAAGGAGACAGGAGAAGAGAAAAAGCTGAAGGAAAGGAGAGGAGAGAGGAGGAGATGGGGTAGGGGGGAGAGGGGAGGGGAGGCGGCTCGCTCTTCTATTTTTCTCATGGATCCCGCCCTCCTGGTCAAGGGTTGGTCAGGGAAACACCAACTCCCCACATGGATTGGTCGGCTCTCCTTTGGACGGGCAAAACAGTCTCCCCGCACAGACACAATAAAGTTTAGAGCTGTACGCTCGCAGGCAGTAGGCGCTAAACTAAGACCGCTGCATCGCGTCGCTGCGCTGCGCTTCTCCACACGGAGTTATTAACGGGAAACAGCACAAGAAGGACTGCAGGATTTATCCAGATGTAGGTTTTTTTCAACTGGATGCACGCATTGCTTTAATTAAAAACACGCGCTTTTCATTACGCACAGCTAGCGCAATGGTTCACTGCTGCTTTCTGGATGTTTTAATCTATTGAATGGCACCGAGTCGGATATTATAGCCTCCAAAACGCACGGAGTACACGCGCTCCACTCCTGCTGGACTATAAACACGCGCCGCGGTTTCCAGGGCGACCTAACCTAACTTTGTGTTTGAGGAGATAGCAACTGTGCCAACATTTCCAGAGGGCAGCCGCTCCGGTGTCGCGGTGACCATGCCCGGGACGATGGTGTCCCTCGGCGGAGCAGCCTTGCTCGTCTTGCTCGGGCCGCTCTGCGTGGTGCAGGCTTTCGGCGACGAGGTGGAGGAAATGACCTGCGACCCGATCCGGATCAGCATGTGCCAGGGACTCGGCTACAACGTCACCAAGATGCCCAATCTGGTCGGCAACGTGCTGCAGTCGGACGCCGAGCTGCAGCTGACCACGTTCACGCCGCTCATACAATACGGCTGCTCCAGTCAACTCAAGGTAACTGGAGTGATGTCAGACACATTGAATGCACACTAAATGTAGACAGTGTGTTATTAGAGGGAGACACTGAAGGTCTAACGCGCACAAATTTAGGAACACTGATCCTGGACTCAAAAAAAGGCATGGCGAGACAGTCTGCTATATTTATGTGTGTGCAGAGAGAGGAGCGGGGGGGGGGGGGGGCCCAGAGCACATGACAGTTTCTAGCAAAAGT